>NC_053023.1:566775212-566895689 GCF_003073215.2 Triticum urartu
CGAGTGTTTCATGTTCCTTGTCTGAAATAGAAAATAGAAGCGGTGCATTTCCCCGTTTCTTAAGTGGTGCATTTTAGCTTGGCATGCATGCACATTTTGCACCGGCAGCGACACGGCTTTCCTGCTCATGCTGACGCAAAGACGCCGATGGATGGATTCAGGCAGCTATACATTTTTCTTACACCCAGATCTCACCTAATGCCGTCCATGGCCTGGATTTCGGCCGGGCGCCAAATGGTTTCCTTGGGCCTATCACATGTTCTGAGACAAAACAGGGAGCGTCATACAAGGACTAAAAGCAATCTTGCCTACCAAGCCTAGGTTTTATTTAACGCCAGCCTTTGATTTGTTCAACGCAATGGCATGGACCGAGACTCCCGAGAGCCGATCAAGCCAAACGCTAGGGCCATTAACCAAAAGGATCTCGACAGGAGCTGGGCTTGCTAGCGCGCCGTCTCGAACATGGCAAGTGGGTGACGACAGGCGCAGTGTTAGCTATATATGTGTGCACTTGTAATGGCAAATGTACCATGATTGGTTTTGGGATGCGTGGATTGCGGAGATATATATCTTCCTTGGCCACATGGCCACTGGGTAATCTACTAACCCAGCCCCAAAATATACACATAACCCTAGCTGAAAGCCTACCGAGCGCCGATGCTATATCACATTACGGTAGCACTTAGCCGGCTTGCTCGTGACAAGAGGGTAATGCCTTTGAACTGTCCCTAACACATTTGTGCTCGACAGCTCGAGGACTAACAGTTCTTGTTTTGTACCCGCATGCGAGCCCTTTTGTTGATACATGCATGGCATGGTAGTTGTTGGACCGAAGCGTTGTCGTAGTTGAGGATTTTTACTATTTTCTCGTCTGGTTCTTGTCCTGTGCGCCGAACTGTGGATATGCTTCAGTTGGCTGCATGTGTGCTGCCCGTCGCTCCTGGCCAAGTCATGATACAATAATCTGAAAACACGCCATCATCCATGCGGTGGACGTGAAGAGGAACAGGTCGCCGGTAGAAACAGTCGTCTTCAGCTAGCGGCACACGATAAAGGTTTCGCCCGGTTCACGTAATCGTGGCGTCTTAGACATAGGTCTATAGTAAAAAAAAGAGAGAGAAAATCTGAAACTTTGACAGATGTGGTATAAGATTTTGCTAAAATTAAGTCGCCTGAGATTTTTTTTGGTTTGTCTACGTTGATGTCCTGAACTGTCCGATGTTTCGCGGTGAGATTTGCGCAGGGTCGAGGAGAAGACGCGCTCTTGAGAAATCGTCCGCTGCAACACGTCCGAACAGCGGAACAAAACTGTCAGAGACGTACGCCACAGTGCAACGTGGCCATGAGGCCCATGACCAAAAGCACACCGTGGAAAGTAACTACTTGAGCGTGGCAAGCGACAAAGTACGTGCGTACGTACGACCATTTCTTTGCATGTGGTTTTTGTCGACATTACCATGTCTCTGCATCTTATATTAGCGCCACAAGAAACGTACGGGGGGGTAAAACAAGCAAGCATGTAGTAGGAGTAGCACCGAATCTTGTCAGCATAAATGGTGGATCTCAGCCTCAACCAAACACAGCGGGAGGGCACACGGTTAAGCAAGGAGTGCCACCCCTGCTCCACTGTTTCGATCTCCATTTAGCACAGAGCTAATGTCGTTTGTAATCCGAGCATCGGTTCTAGAGTAATTTCCATTCTTACCACTACGCGTAATGATGGACACCGCATCCGCCCCACCCGCCGACACGTACGTGGGCTGGGCGGGTGTGTCATGCACGCCATGCAACAATACGCATCAGCATCAAGGCAGATTAACCTAACTGCATGCAATGCAACCACATCCAATTAATACGTACCACATGCATGGCGCAGCTATACGTGCCCGGAGGCTCACATGCACACATCACGGTCCGGTTCCACTGGAGAAGTCGAGATGGAGCTAGCTAGCGGAACATTTGGGCCTGCGCGCGCGCGCCACATGAGCCTACGTATATAGTACAACCGGCTAGCCACCCCTAGCCTAGGCCGGTTGAAAGGAGCACGGAGTTAAAGCTAAACTAAGCCTGAGTTGACCTCACGTGGTGGTTACCTCCACGGACACCAGGATCAAAGCGGATCTAGCAAAATGATCCGGGCCCTGCGTCTCCCGGCAGCACGAGTTGACCCGTGACGACCCACCCGGCAGCCGGCAGGCACCGGCACCGCACACGGCACGCCACCGCGCGCAGAGATCCCGGTCCTTTTGTTGCATCAGACTATCTTGTTTCCTCTCTATACTTTCTGGCACTCGATTAATTCCGCGTGCGTACGTACGTACGTAGGTTAGCAGCCAACCGTAGTGGCGAGCGATCAGCTTTATTTATATTCCCCTGGCTATGGCCCTCCTCCGATCTCACATCGGTCAGTTACATCATTCACGCACACAGCATGTTCTTCGTGGCTGCTATGGTGGTGCTGGAGACGGGTTACAGATGTTGATGTTAAGTTCAGAGATGTTTTATTATTTTTTCAGTTTTGTCATGTCGGTTTTTATGTGACTTGTACTTTGTTTTTCATGATATGAATGAGACACGCATTACCGTGCAAAACAAAAAGATGGACGGATGTATTGTCAGGTGTGCGCCGAGACAGACAGTAGACAGCCATTTCTTTTCTTTTCTTTTATACATACACTTTCTTCTTTTGTTTTTCTTGCTTTGGTGCGTACATCTTGGTTCGGATCTGCGCCTGTGGACGGGAATATCTGCAGCGAGTAATACAATTAGCACGCACGTTCCTGAGATTGTGAGTATCTACCTACCTAGCTCAGGTACTCACGTAGTGGTAGTATAAGCACTACGTACTTCGCAAGTGGCTCACACTTGATTAACGCTAGCTAGCCTAATTAGTAGTACTATATACGCGCGCATGATGCATGCATGCATAATGCAACACAAGGCGGGAGACTGGAGGGGGACCCCATCATGATAGTAGTACTATAGGTTAATTTTGGCTTTGCAGGCATGTGGGCGACGTGTCCAAGGTTTCTTTGGCCGCCTCAGAATCTTGGCGTCGTCCTGGTGTACGTACATGATGCGGAGAGCAAGTGTATGCGTACATACGTGACAAGTTGACAAGTGCATGCCACGGGAGGAAACGCAAGTTGGTGGCAGTTTTCCGTCGAAAGGACGGGGCGATCGTACGTACGCGCTGCAGACCTCAGCATGCATGATATACTACCGTCTACTAGCTTGGTTAGGCGTCTAGCGGGTCGTGGGCTCTGCGTTCTTCTCTACACATCGAGTAGGAGTTGTATGCATGCATTGCAAGAGTACAACGGATGCACTTCACGTGATCGATCAAGCAGCCCCCCAAAAACAATGTACGCTCCAAATGCCACCGTGCTGCTATGGTAAAGAACGGTGGCAAGGACCCAAGTGAACCGAGCACGTCGACGGCGAAAATATCTGAGCAAGCAGCGGAAGAAGGCCAGCGTAGTGGTTGTGGTGTACCGTGCGCTCGACATCACCGTATCTTTTACTTACCCATTCCAGGGCAGGCCGTATGCATCGATCTGATGCAAAGGCCGGGGTATCCCCTTTTTAAAAAAAAAAAACCATTCCAGTGCAGGCGATCCATTTCTGTTTTCGGGCATCGGTTGACCGTTCGCCCCGGACCCCGTGGACCACGAGGCCATGCCAGGAGCTAGCGTGCGCACTGCGGATCGCGATCAATGCAAACATAACGCACCCGCTGCCGCTGCAAACCAGTAGTACTAGGCCACAGCTCAGCGACGCTGGCAGGATCATACGGACCGGCGGGCGTCTACGCGCCACAGATGCAGGATGATGCCAATCTATCTATCTATCTATCTATCTATCTATCTATCTATCTAGCAGTAAAAAAACTAATGGCGACGTGCTCTGGAAAACACACTTTGGTGCGGCGGGAGTGTCTGTGAGCAAAGTGCCAGCTTTTGCCTCAAGAAAATTGTTTATCAGAGCAGCAGCAGCGGGCAGTGCGGAGAAAGAGCGATGGAGAGACGCTTCCCCTGCGCCGGCGGCAGCGCCGGCAGCGGCTTTATCGGGGGCAACCAAGCCAACCGGAGAGCGTCCACGCGGCCACGCCAGGGCGACCCGCCATCCCGTGCCCGTCTCGCCACCGCAGGTGCGCGCGGCTCGGCTGAGCTACCGAGGCGAGCCGAGCCGAGCCGAGCCGGGACTCTGCCTGTGCGAGCGCGACCGACCGGTCTCCATCCTTGCTCGGCACGCGCGGCGCAGCCGACCTACTGCCAGCTACTTGGCGCGACTACTCCTACCGATCGATCGAGCTGGTAACGACGTGGTACTACGTAGTAGGGCCCAAGAATCGACGACCCTCCTTTGCTCCGCGTGCACAATCCAACGGTCCATATTTATCCGAAGCCTGCGCGTTCACTTGCTCGTGCATGGCTCGCTAGCGATGTTTTACAAGTAGCTCGACGACCCATTTCGGATTTCAGAACCGGCGCATGCTTGCTCGAGGCCCTGCGTGTTTGGTTCTTCTAGTAGCTGTGACCAAAGTGGCCAGCCTAATGCACACAACTGCGATAGCAACCTCGAAGCCGCGCCGTGGTCGTTTACCTATATGGAGAAACATGCGTGGCCAAAAACACCTTTTTGTTCCACCAGACCGACGGCCACACCAATATTTGCGCCTGCTCGACCCCTTGCTTCGAAAAAGATACGTAGAAGAAAGCTAGGTCCTGCATGGTGCAATGCATGCCACATACTTGTATACGCACAGCCACATCTATCGGGTAAATCCGTGCCGGACTTTACCGATCACCCGGTTCACAGGCAATCGCCAATCGATCGACCACCTACGTAGTACGTTCGTCCTGACGACTGCAGAGCACATCAAATTACCTCCTGTGACCACTTCAATTCCTACGTACGTGCACGGTACACCTACAGTCCTACACCCTACGGCCGCTAGCACGGCTACGTACGTACGTAATCGACCTTTTTGCATGGAGCGATGCAATTCTTACGTAAGAGTTTTACAAATACTTCACGTATTACTAGTTCAATCCACGGACGTTTACTGCCACAATATGCTCCTGCTGGTTATTTCCCATCTCACAGTACGTAAACTTTTTGTAGAGCGCGGTACAAGAGAACAGGAACATGCATGCATGCATCTTACGTACCACTCGTCGTATTGCCGCTCGTCGCATTTACAATGAAGGACGGTACTTTGTACGAGGTACAACTGTATACGTGGAAAGCTAGATATATTACAGGACAGCATAGGAGGCCTGCGCCAATGCTGTGGGCTGCGGCAAATGTGCCACTGGTTCAACCGGAAGGAACTCGACCTCACGCCGATCACTGCTGTAGTAGAGCACTAGCTAACAGTGGTAGAGATGAGACCTAGTCCGACCTGTCTCACGAAAGCAAGCGTGCCTCCGTAACAAGGACATGTCCAAGCAGCCTCTCCTGAATTTGGCCTGTAGATTCCACAGTTTTCCACTAAGTACTGTATATGCACCAGTGTACGCTGCACTATACTACCCTCTTTTTAGACTCTAGGCTGGCACATGCTAATACACCACATGCTATTGCATTTTAGAAGAAAAGGTAGGAAAGGGGACAGGATTTTTTTTTTTTGCGGAAAAACTTCCAATCTATTCATCTTCAATCATGGTAGTACAACGAATGCTAGAAATAATGTTAAACTCAAAAGTTCCGGGATGAACCGCAAATAAAAAAAACTGATTTTTTTATGGGAAACTTTAAGGAATTTTTGGAGTGTATGCAAAAATTCATCGCGAAATCACATCGGTGCAATGCGTGGTAAAACAAAAACAAAATCGATGCTTTGAGAATGTTACTTTCAAACACATTTTGGAGCTTTGATTTTGGCTTTTTTTGCCACGACTTCCACCAATGTGATTTTGTGATGAAAATTTGCATGCACTTCAAACATTTCTTAAAGTTTACCACAAATTTTTTTGGATTTTTTCTATTTTATTGTTCACAGCAGGAGCATTTGCTTGTCCTCCCCTTGCATCTTCCACCAGGGAAAACCCACAAGGAACTTATATGGTTGGCAAATTTTGATTATTAAAGTTAAAGTTGTTTCAATGATCAAATCAACAAGATCCATATTCTTCATAACCATGGACACAACTGTTCAAAAAGATTTATCCCCGTAGGTGTGCACCAATATACCCATATGCACAACCCTCTCATATAGGTCAATGAAGCACACCATATGCCCAAACTGTCGGGCAAATCGACTACAACACTACCCTAGCTACACTCAAGTCCAGGAAGCCACCCGACTGAGTCGACATCCGGATCAAAAGTCCAGCCAAAGCTCTGAATCGACCCTAATCGGATACGTGTCCAAGCTAGTTGTTGCCCAAGTCCAAGGTCAACCCATTGTATCGGCTCCGTTATAGGGTGAGCTAGGGACCCCCCCTCCCCAATTGCTCGTATAAAAAAGCAAATGAAAACTAGCTTGTGACCTTGGAAATGTCTGCAGTTTTGGGTACCGGTCAAGTGGGCTCCATAAACCCCATCCCGCCGTTGTGCGCCGTCGCAAGCGCTCCGGGCGTTCGTGGCTGCAACTCTGGATCAAGCACGTTGTCGCCACTCAGGCAGCAGCGGAACAAGTGGCGGCTATCGAGTTCGGTGCTACTTTTTGAGTTTGCGTTAATTTTTTCCTTGAAGAGAAAAGGGTGATGTAGTAAAGTAGAGATAAGTATTTCTCTCAGTTAAGAACCAAGGTATCAATCCAGTAGGAGGCACAAACAAGTCTCCAATCTATGCACCTGAAAAACTAACAAACACTTGCACTCAACGGGAAAAAGGGGTTGTCAATCCCTTAATGGTCTCGAACAAGAGTGAGATTTAATAGGGATAGGTATAAAAGATAAATAAAAAGGCAAACTAAAATAAATCTAAATAAATTGCAGCAAAATATTTTTTTTTCATTTATAGATCTGAAAATATATGATGGAAAATAGACCCGGGGGCCATAGGTTTCACTAGAGGCTTCTCTCTTGAAAGAAAAAACATACGGTGGGTAAACAAATTACTGTCGATCAATTGATAGAAAAACGCAAAGTTATGAAGATATCCAAGGCAATGATCATGAATATAGGCATCACGTACGTGTGAAGTAGACTGACTCCTGCCTGCATCTACTACTATTACTCCACACATAACCGCTATTCAATATGCATCTACAATATTAAGTTCATAAGAATGGAGTAACGCCTTAAGTAAGATGACATGATGTAGAGGAATAAATTCAAGCAATATGATGAAAAACCCATCTTTTTTACCCTTGATGGCAACAATACAATGCGTGCCTCGCTACCCCTACTATGTCACTGGGTAAGGACACCGCAAGATTGAACCCAAAACTAAACACCTCTTCCATTACAAGAAAAACCAATCTAATTGGCCAAACCAAACTGATAATTCGAAGAGAACTACAAAGATATTTGATCATGCATAAAATAGTTCAGAAAAGACTTAAATAATATTC
Source organism: Triticum urartu (assembly GCF_003073215.2). Classification (NCBI taxonomy): domain Eukaryota; kingdom Viridiplantae; phylum Streptophyta; class Magnoliopsida; order Poales; family Poaceae; genus Triticum; species Triticum urartu. Next base: position 566,782,738 of record NC_053023.1, read on the forward strand.
ATAGATAATCTGGCCATAAATCCAGAATTCATCGGATCTCGACAAACACACCGCAAAAGAATATTACATCGGATAGAACTCCAAGAACATCGAGGAGAACATGATATTGAAGATCATAGAGAGAGAAGAAGCCATCTAGCTACTAGCTATGGACCCTTAGTTCCGTGCTAAACTACTCACGCTTCATCGGAAGGGCAGCAAGGTTGATGTAGATGCCCTCCGTGATCGAATCCCCCTCCGGCAGGGTGCCGGAAAAAGCCCCAAGATAGGATCTCACGGGAACAGAGGCTTACGGCGGCGGAAAAGTATTTTGATGGATGCCTCTAGTGGTTTGGGAATTTATAGCACAAGAATTAGGGTTGGAGGACTCCCGAGGGGCTCACAAGCCCTCAGCCCCCCGCCCACGGGAGTGCCTAGGAGGCTTGTGGCCTCCTCAGGAAGCTTCTAGCCCCCTCTCCAAGCTCCGTGGATGTCTTCTGATCCAAGAAAAATCATCGCGAAAGTTTTCATTCCGTTTGATATCCCTTTTCTGTAAAACTCATAAGCAAGAAAAAAACAGAAACTGGCACTGGGCTCTAGGTTAATAGGTTAGTCCCAAAAGTAATATAAAATAACATATTAATGCATATAAAATATCCAAAACAGATAATATAATAGCATGGAACAATAAAAAATGATAGATACGTTGGAGACGTATCAAGCATCCCCAAGCTTATTTCCTGCTCGTCCTCGAGTAGGTGAATGATAAAAACAGAATTTTTGATGTCTAATGCTACCTAACATATTTATCCATGTAATCTTCTTTATTGTGGCATGAATATTTAGATCCATAATATTCAAAACAAAAGTTTAATATTGACATAAAAACAATAATACTTCAAGCATACTAATAAAGCAATCATGTCTTCTCAAAATAACATGGCCAACGAAAGTTACCCCTACAAAATCATATAGTCTAGCTATGCTCCATCTTCATCACACAAAGTATTTCATCATGCACAACCCCGATGACAAGCCAAGCAATTGTTTCATACTTTTAGTGTTCTCAAACTTTTTCAACTTTCACGCAATACATGAGCGTGAGCCATGGATATATCACTATAGGTGGAACAGAATATGGTGGTTGTGGAGAATACAAAAAGAAGGAGATAGTCTCACATCAATTAGGCATATTAACGGGCTATGGAGATGCCCATCAATAGATATCAATGTGATTGAGTAGGGATTGCCATGCAACTGATGCACTAGAGGTATAAGTGTATGAAAGCTCAAAAAGAAACTAAGTGGGAATGTGCATCCAACTCGCTTGCTCACGAAGACCTAGGGCAATTTGAGGAAGTCCATCATTGGAATATACAAGCCAAGTTCTATAATGAAAAATTCCCACTAGTATATGAAACTGACAACATAGGAGGCTCTCTATCATGAAGATCACGGTGCTACTTTGAAGCACAAGTGTGGTAAAAGGATAGTAACATTGTCCCACCTCTCTGTTTCTCTCATTTTTTATTTTGGCTCTTTGGCCTCTCTCTCTCTCTTTTCTTTTTTTCTCCTTTTTATTTCTCGTTCGGAGTCTCATCCCAACTTGTGGGGGAATCATATTCTCCATCATCCTTTCCTCACATGGGACAATGCTCTAATAATGATGACCATCACACTTTTATTTACTTTACAACTCAATAATTACAACTCGATACTAGAACAACATATGACTCTATATGAATGCCTCCGGTGGTGTAACAGGATGTGCAATGACTCAAGAGTGACATGTATAAAAAAATGAACGATGGCTTTGCCACAAATACTATGCCAACTACATGACCATGCAAAGCAATATGAAAATGATGGTGCGTGTCATAATAAACGGAACGGTGGAAGTTGCATGGCAATATATCTCGGAATGGCTATGGAAATGCCATAATAGGTAGGTATGATGGCTGTTTTGAGGAAGGGTATATGGTAGGATTAATGCACCGGCAAAAGTTGCGCGGTACTAGAGAAGATAGCAATGGTGGAAGGGTGAGAGTTTGTATAATCCATGGACTCAACATTAATCATAAAGAACTCACATAATTATTGCAAAAATTTATTAGTCATCGAAACAAAGTACTACACACATGCTCCTAGGGGGTTAGATTGGTAGGAAAAGACAATCGCTTGTCCCCGACCGCCACTCATAGGGAAGACAATCAAGAAATAAATCATGATGCAACTTCATCACATGACGGTTCACCATACGTGCATGCTACGGGAATCACAAACTTTAACACATGTATTTATACCAATCCACAATTACTCACTAGCATGACTCTAATATCACCATCTTTATATCTCAAAACAGTATGCAAGGAAACAAACTTCTCATAGTATTCAATGCTCTTTATATGAAAGTTTTTATTATATCCCTATTGGATGCCCATCATATTGGGACTAAATTCATAAGCTAAGTAAATTACCATGCTGTTAAAGACTCTCAAAATAATATAAGTGAAGCATGAGAGTTCAGTAATTTCTATAAAATAAAGCCACCACCGTGCTCTAAAAAGATATAAGTGAAGCACTAGAGCAAACTGCCTAGCTCAAAAGATATAAGTGAAGCACATAGAGTATTCTAATAAATTCATGATTAATGTGTGTCCCTCTAAAAAGGTGTGTACAACAAGGATGATTGTGGAAAACTAAAAAGCAAAGACTCATATCATACAAGATGCTCCAAGAAAAATACATATCATGTGGTGAATAAAAATATAGCCTCAAGTAAATTTACCGGTGGAACGAAGACGAAAGAGGGGAGGCCATCCGGGGCATCCCCAAGCTTAGATGCTTGGTTGTCCTTAAATATTACCCTGGGGTGCCTTGGGAATCCCAAAGCTTAGGCTCTTGCCACTCCTTATTCAATAGTCCATCAAATCTTTACCCAAAACTTGAAAACTTCACAATACAAAACTCAACAGAAAACTCGTGAGATCCGTTAGTATAATAAAATAAATCACCATTTAGGTACTGTTTTGAACTCATTCTAAATTTTTATTGGTGTTATATCTACTGTATTCCTACTTCTCCATGGTTCATACCCAAGATCCGCCGGTTTTGACACCGACAATACCCCCCGATACTACCCATAGATTCATCAAAATAAGCAAACAACACATAGAAAACAGAATCTGTCAAAAACAGAACAGTCTGTAGTAATCTGGAAACTTCATATACTTATGTAACTCCAATTTTTTTTGAAAAATTATGACAATATGGGCAATTTATTTATCAATCTTGTGTAAAAAATGCAATAATTTATCACGTTCCAGCAACTCAGATCAATTTTGTTACTGGGCGCAAAAGTTTCTGTTTTTCGGCAAAATCAAATCAACTATCACCATAGACCATCCCAAAGGTCTTACTTGGCTCAAACACTAATTAAAACACCAAAACACAATTACTACAGAAGTAATAATGTGTAAACACATAAAAACGAAAAAAATGGGTTGTCTCCCAACAAACGCTTTTCTTTAAAGCCTTTTAGCTAGGCGTTGATAATTTTAATGATGCTCACATGAAAGATAGCAATTGAAACACGAAGATAGCATCATGTAACATATGAAATACAAGTTTAAGTCTAACATACTTCCTATGAATAGGCATTTTATAGGGAAAAGATTTATCAAGACAAGCAAAAACTAGCATATGCAAGGAAGAAGAAAGGAACAATAACAATCTCAATATAATGAGAGGTAATTTAGTAACATGAAAATTTCTACAACCGTATTTTCCTCTCTCATAATAATTACATGTAGGATCATAATGAAATTGAACAATATAGCTATTGCATTAAATTTTCTCTACATGATCCAGATGCATGCAAAGTTGACACTCTTCCAAAAGAGTGGTAATATCATTAACTAAAGTCATGACCTTTCCAAATCCACTTTCATGAAAAAACTCATGAGATTGAACACTCTCCAAATATGTGGAATTACTTTTACTTAAAGTTGATGCTCTTCCAAACCCACTTTCAATATTAATGCAAACATATTCTTCATGAGGCTTAAATAAATTTTCAAGATCATAAGAAACATCATGACCCCAATCATGATCATTGCAATAAGCAATGGACATAGCAAAATTAGCATGCCCAAGCTTAGGGTTTTGCATATTATTAGCACAACTGACATTTATAGAATTTATAATAACATAATTGCAATCATACTTTTTATTCAAGGAGCTATCATGAATCACTTTATAAATTTCTTCTTTTAGCACTTCATCATAATTTTCAAATTCATGAATTTCAAGCAAATCATCATAAAGATAATCTAGTGCACTCAACTCACTAGCATAGTTGGATCTCTTAAAAAAATTAGCAAGTGGATGAGGATCCATAAACTTTTCACTTTCTGATTTTGAATAAATACACAATTATACCAAGCAAATGAGCAAACAAATCAAGTAAGACATAAAGGCAAACAAAAAGGGCAAACAAAAAGGCAAATATTTTTGTGTTTTTCTGAAAACGTTTTAGAAGTGGGGGAGAGGAAAACAAGAGGAAAATGGCAAATAATATAAGTGTAAGAGATGAGGGTTTATGATGGGTACTTGGTAGGCTTGATGTAGAACCTCCCCGGCAACGGTGCCAGAAATTCTTCCTGCTACTTTTTTAGCTTGCGTCGATTTTTCCATTGAAGAGGAAAGGATGATGCAGCAAAGTAGAGATAAGTATTACCCTCAGTTAAGAACCAAGGTATCAATCCAGTAGGAGGCACAAGCAAGTCTCGAATCTATGCACCTGCACAAACTAACAAACACTTGCACTCAACGTGAAAAAGGGGTTGTCAATCCCTTCACGGTCTCAAACAAGAGTGAGATCTAATAGAGATAGATATAAAAGATAAATAAAAAAGCAAACTAAAATAAATCTAAATAAATTGCAACAAACTATTTTTGGGTTTTTTGGCTTATAGATCTGACAATATATGATGGAAAATAGACCCGGGGGCATAGGTTTCACTACAGGCTTCTCTCTTGAAAGAAAACATATGGTGGGTAAACAAATTACTGTCGAGCAATTGATAGAAAAGCGCAAAGTTATGAAGATATCCAAGGCAATGATCATGAATATACGCATCACGTCCATGTCAAGTAGACCGACTCCTGCCTGCATCTACTACTATTACTCCACACATCGACCGCTATCCAATATGCATCTAGAGTATTAAGTTCAGAAGAGCGTAGTAACATTAAGTAAGATGACATGATGTAGAGGAATAAACTCAAGCAATATGATGAAAACCCCATCTTTTTACCCTGATGGCAACAATACAATACGTGCTTCGCTACCCCTGCTATGTTACTGGGTGAGGACACTGCAAGATTGAACCCAAAACTAAGCACCTCGCCATTGCAAGAAAAACCAATCTAGTTGGCCAAACCAAACCGATAATTCAAAGAGAAATACAAAAGATATTTGTCATGCATAAAAGAGTTCAGAAAAGACTCAAATAATATTCATAGATAATCTGATCATAAATCCACAATTCATCGGATCTCGACAAACACACCGCAAAAGAATATTACATCAGATAGAGCTCCAAGAATATCGAGGAGAACATGGTATTGAACATCATAGAGAGAGAAGAAGCGATCTAGCTACTAGCTATGGACCCTTAGGTCTGTGGTAAAATGCTCACGCTTCATCGGAAGGGTAGCAAGGTTGATGTAGATGCCCTCCGTGATCGAATCCCCCTCCGGCAGGGTGCCGAAAAAGGCCCCAAAATGGATCTCACAGGAATAGAGGCTTGCGGCAGCGGAAAAGTATTTTGGTAGATGCCTCTGGTGGTTTGGGAAATTATAGCGCAAGAATTAGGGTTGGAAGACTCCCATGAGGCCCACAAGCCCTCAAGGCATGCCCCCCCCAGGGACGCGCCTAGGAGGCTTGTGGCCTCCTCGGGAAGCTTCTGGATCCCTCTCCAAGCTCTGTGGATTCCTTCTGGTCCAAGAAAAATCATCGCGAAAGTTTTATTCTGTTTGGACTCCGTTTGATATTCCTTTTTTGTAAAACTTAAAAACAAGGGAAAAAATAGAAGCTAGCACTGGGCTCTTGGTTAATAGGTTAGTCCTAAAAATAATATAAAATAACATATTAATGAAAACAAAACATCCAAAATAGAAAATATAATATCATGGAACAATCAAAAATTATAGATACATTGGAGACGTATCATTCGGCGAGCCTGCCCTTGACCTGTCCGATGGATCACTTGGTAATTCCTCAAAAGAATCTGAGTATGAGAGCATCGAGTCGACCGTCGAGATTCTTATGGCGGACAACTCCGAGCACTGTGTGCCCCAGGTTACAGAAAGCCCAAAGACGACCGCGCGGGAACGTCCCACGTCAACACTTACAGCGGCTTCCCGGGCCACAAGCGATATGTGCCTCAAGCGCTCACTCAGGAGCAGCGGGATGAGCTCCGTCGCAGGAACAACCAGCTCTTGAACACTCCCATCACCGGAACGACTCCCGAGGCGTTAGCCATGGATTCGACTTGCTTGGCCACTTTGGCCGAGCGCGACCGCCTCGAACGGCTTCAGAGGGAGCTGGACGAACGTGAGCACCGTCAATCCAGTTCTAGTCGGCACAAACGTCGGGTCTACTCGAGTGACCAACCTCGTAAGTATTAAGTCCTTAGTACCGAAGTAAATATACCCTAGAGGCAATAATAAAGTTGTTATTTATATTTCCTTATATCATGATAAATGTTTATTAGTCATTCTAGAATTGTATTAACCGGAAACTTAGTACATGTGTGAATACATAGACAAACAGAGTGTCACTAGTATGCCTCTACTTGACTAGCTTGTTAATCAAAGATGGTTAAGTTTCCTAGCCATGGACGAAGAGTTGTCATTTGATGAACGGGATCACATCATTAGAGAATGATGTGATTGACTTGACCCATCCGTTAGCTTAGCACTTTGATCGTTTAGTTTACTGCCATTGCTTTCTCCATAACTTATACATGTTCCTATGACTATGAGATTATGCAACTCTCGAATACCATAGGAACACTTAGTGTGCTATCAAACGTCACAACATAACCGGGTGACTATAAAGATGCTCTACAGGTGTCTCCGATGGTGTTTGTTGAGTTGGCATAGATCAAGAGTAGGATTTGTCACTCCGTGTATCGGAGAGGTATCTCTGGGCCCTCTAGGTAATGCACATCACTATAAATCTTGCAAGCAGTGTGACTAATGAGTTAGTTATGGGATGTTGCATTGCGGAACGAGTAAAGAGACTTGCCGGTAACGAGATTGAACTAGGTATTGAGATACTGATGATCGAATCTCGGGCAAGTAACATACCGATGACAAAGGGAACAACGTATGTTGTTATGCGGTTTGACCGATAAAGATCTTCGTAGAATATGTAGGAACCAATATAAGCATCCTGGTTCCGCTATCGGTTATTGACCGGAGACGAGTCTCGGTCATGTCTACATAGTTCTCGAACCCGTAGGGTCTGCACGCTTAACGTTTGGTGACGATCGGTATTATGAGTTTATTTGTTTTGATGTACCGAAGGTAGTTCGGAGTCCCGGATATGATCACGGACATGACGAGGAGTCTCTAAATGGTCGAGACATAAATATCGATATATTGGAAGGCTATGTTTGGACATCGGAATGGTTTCGGATGAGTTCGGGCATTTACTGGAGTACCGGGGGGTTACCCAAACCCCCCGGGGAGTGTATGGGCTTTATTGGGCCTTAGTGGGAGAGAGGAGGAGGCGGCCAAGGTGGAGGGCACGCCCCCCCAAGCCCAATCCGAATTGGGTGGGGGGCCGGCCCCCCTTCCTTCCCTCTCTCTTCCCCTTCCTTTCTCTCCTACTCCAACAAGGGAAGGGGGAATCCTACTCCCACCGGGAGTAGGACTCCCCCTTGGGCACGCCATGTGAGGGCCGGCCCTCCCCCTCCTCCACTCCTTTATATACAGGGAAGGGGCACCCCATAGACACACAAGTTGATTGTTTAGCCGTGTGCGGTGCCCCCCTCCACTGATTTCCACCTCGGTCATATCGTTCTAGAGCTTAGGCGAAGCCCTGTGTCGGTAACTTCATCATCACCGTCATCACGTCGTCGTGCTGACGAAACTCTCCCTCGACCTCAGCTAGATCTAGAGTTCATGGGACATCACCGAGCTGAACGTGTGCAGATCACGGAGGTGCTGTACCTTCGGTGCTAGGATCAGTCGGATCATGAAGATGTACGACTACATCAACCGTGTTGTCATAACGCTTCCACTTACGGTCTACGAGGGTACATAGACAACTCTATTCCCTCTTGTTGCTATGCATCACCTAGATGGATCTTGCGTGTGCGTAGGAAATTTTTGAAATTACTGCGTTCCACAACAGTGGCATCCGAGCCAGGTCTATGCGTAGATGTTATATGCACGAGTAGAAAACAAAGGAGTTGTGGGCGTGGGTATATACATATTGCTTGCCGTCACTAGTTGATTCTTGATTCAGCGGTATTATTGGATGAAGCGGCTCAGACCAACATTACGCGTACGCTTACGCAAGACTGGTTCTACCGACGTGCTTCGCACACAGGTGGCTAGTGGGTGTCAGTTTCTCCGACTTTAGTTGAATTGTATTCAATGAACAGGGTTCTTTCTGAAGATCAAAAAGCAATCACTATACCATGTTGTGGTTTTTGATGCGTAGGTAAGAACGGTTCTTGCTAGAAGCCCGTAGCAGCCACCTAAAACTTGCAATAATAAAGTAGAGTACGTCTAACTTGTTATTGCAGGGCATGTTGTGATGTGATATGGTCAAGACATGATGCTAAATTTTATTGTATGAGATGATCATGTTTTGTAACAGAGTTATCGGCAACTGGCAGGAGCCATATGGTTGTCGCTTTATTGTATGAAATGCAATCGCCATGTAATTGCTTTACTTTATCACTAAGTGGTAGTGATAGTCGTAGAAGCAATAGTTGGCGAGACGACAATGATGCTTCGATGGAGATCAAGGTGTCAAGCCGGTGACGATGGTGATCATGACGGTGCTTTGGAGATGGAGATCAAAGGCACAAGATGATGATGGGCATATCATATCACTTATATTGATTGCATGTGATGTTTATCCTTTATGCATCTTATTTTGCTTAGTTCGGCGGTAGCATTATTAGATGATCTCTCACTAAATTTCAAGGTATAAGTGTTCTCCCTAAGTATGCACCGTTGCTACAGTTCGTCATGCCGAGACGCCACGTGATGATCGGGTGTGATAAGCTCCACGTTCACATACAATGGGTGCAAGCTAGTTTTGCACACGCAGAATACTCAGGTTGAACTTGAAGAGCCTAGCATATGTAGATATGGCCTCGGAACACTGAGACAGAAAGGTCGAGCGTGAATCATATAGTAGATATGATCAACATCACTTAGATGATGGGACATGGTTTAGTTGATATGGATCACGTGATCACTTAGATGATTAGAGGGATGTCTATCTAAGTGGGAGTTCTTAAGTAATATGATTAATTAAGCTTTAATTTATCATGAACTTAGTACCTGACAGTATGTTGCATGTCTATGTTGTTGTAGATAGATGGCCCGTGCTGTTATTCCATTGAATTTTAATGTGTTCCTAGAAAAAGCTAAGTTGAAAGATGATGGTAGCAATTACACAGACTGGGTCCGTAACTTGAGGATTATCCTCATTGCTGCACAGAAGAATTACGTCCTGGAAGCACCGCTAGGTGACAAACCCGCTGCAGGAGCAACACCAGATGTTATGAACGTCTGGCAGAGCAAAGCTGATGACTACTCGATAGTTCAGTGTGCCTTGCTGGTTTACAACCGGGACTTCAACGACGTTTTGAACGTCATGGAGCATATGAGATGTTCCAGGAGTTGAAGTTAATATTTCAAGCAAATGCCCGGATTTAGAGATATGAAATCTCCAATAAGTTCTACAGCTGAAAAATGGAGGAGAATAGTTCTGTCAGTGAACATATACTCAGAATGTCTGGGTACCACAACCACTTGACTCAGCTGGGAGTTAATCTTCCTAATGATAGTGTCATTGACAGAGTTCTTCAATCACTTCCACCAAGCTACAAGAGCTTCGTGATTAACTATAATATGCAAGGGATGGATAAGACAATTCCCGAGCTCTTCGCAATGCTAAAGGCTGCGGAGGTAGAAATCAAGAAGGAGCATCAAGTGTTGATGGTCAACAAGACCACCAGTTTCAAGAAAAAGGGTAAAGGGAATAAGGGGAACTTCAAGAAGAACGGCAAGAAAGTTGCTGCTCAAGTGAAGAAGACCAAGTCTGGACCTAAGCCTGAGACTGAGTGCTTCTACTGCAAAGAGACTGGTCACTGGAAGCGGAACTGCCCCAAGTATTTGGCGGAGAAGAAGGATGGCAAAGTGAAAGGTATATTTGATATACATGTTTTTGATGTGTACCTTACTAATGCTCGCAGTAGCGCCTGGGTATTTGATACTGGTTATGTTGCTAATATTTGCAACTTGAAACACGAGCTACGGATTAAGCGAAGATTGGCTAAGGACGAGGTGACAATGCGCGTGGGAAATGGTTCCAAAGTCGATGTGATCTCTGTCGGCACGCTACCTCTACATCTACCTTCGGGATTAGTTTTAGACCTAAATAATTGTTATTTGGTGCCAGCGTTGAGCATGAACATTATATGTGGATCTTGTTTGATGTGAGACGGTTATTCATTTAAATCAGAGAATAATGGTTGTTCTATTTATATGAGTAATATCTTTTATGGTCATGCACCCTTGATGAGTGGTCTATTTTTACTAAATCTTGATAGTAGTGATACACATGTTCATAGTATTGAAGCCAAAAGATATAAGTTTAATAATGATAGTGCAACTTATTTGTGGCACTACCATTTAGGTCATATTGGTGTAAAGCGCATGAAGAAACTCCATGCTGACGGGCTTTTGGAATCACTTGATTATGAATCACTTGATGCTTGCGAACCATGCCTCATGGGCAAGATGACTAAGACTCCATTCTCCGAAACAATGGAGCGAGCAACAGACTTGTTGGAAATAATACATACTGATGTATGCGATCCGATGAGTGTTGATGCTCGCGGAGGGTATTGTTATTTTTTTACCTTCACAGATGATTTGAGTAGATATGGGTATATCTACTTGATGAAACATAAGTCTGAAACATTTGAAAAGTTCAAAGAATTTCAGAGTGAAGTGGAAAATCATCATAACAAGAAAATAAAGTTTCCAAGATCTGATAGTGGAGGAGAATATTTGAGTTACGAGTTTGGTCTTCATTTGAAATAATGCGGAATGGTTTTGCAACTCACGCCACCCGGAACACCATAGCGTAATGGTGTGTCCGAACATCGTAACCGCACTTTATTAGATATGGTGTGATCTATGATGTCTCTTACCGATTTACTGCTATCGTTTTGGGGTTATGCTTTAGAGACGACTGCATTCACGTTAAATAGGGCACCATCGAAATCTGTTGAGAGGACACCTTGTGAACTATGGTTTGGCAAGAAACCTAAGTTGTCGTTTCTTAAAGTTTGGGGCTGCGATGCTTATGTAAAAAAGCTTCAACCTGATAAGCTCGAACCCAAATTGGAGAAATGTGTCTTCATAGGATACCCAAAGGAGACTGTTGGGTACACCTTTTATCACAGACCCGAAGGCAAGATATTCGTTGCTATAAATGGATCCTTTCTAGAGAAGGAGTTTCTCTCGAAAGAAGTGAGTGGGAGGAAAGTAGAACTTGATGAGGTGACTGTATCTGCTCCCTTCTTGGAAAGTAGTTCATCACAGAAATCAGTTCCAGTGATTCCTACACCAATAAGTGAGGAAGCTAATGATGATGATGATGAAACTTCTGATCAAGTTTCTACCGAACCTCGTAGGTCTACCAGAGTAAGATCCGCACCAGAGTGGTACGGTAATCCTGTTCTAGAGGTCATGTAACTTGACCATGATGAGCCTACGAACTATGAGGAAGTGATTATGAACCCAGATTCCACAAAATGGCTTGAGGCCATGAAATCTGAGATGGGATCCATGTATGAGAACAAAGTGTGGAATTTGGTTGACTTGCCCGATGATTAGCAAGCCATAGAGAATAAATAGATCTTCAAGAAGAAGATTGACGCTGACAGTAATGTTATTGTGTACAAAGCTCGACTTGTTGCAAAAGGTTTTCAACAAGTTCAAGGAGTTGACTACGATGAGACCTTCTCACCTGTAGCGATGCTTAAGTCCGCCCAAATTATGTTAGCAATTGCCACATATTATGATTATGAAATTTGGTAAATGGATGTCAAAACTGCATTCCTTAATGGATATCTTAAAGAAGAGTTGTATATGATGCAACCAGAAGGTTTTGTCGATCCAAATAGTGCTAACAAAGTGTGCAAGCTCCAGCGATCCATTTATGGACTGGTGCAAGCCTCTCGGAGTTGGAATATACGCTTTGATAGTGTGATCAAAGCGTATGGTTTTATACAGACTTTTGGAGAAGCCTGTATTTACAAGAAAGTGAGTGGGAGCTCTGTAGCATTTTTGATATTATATGTAGATGACATATTGTTGATCGGAAATGATACTGAATTTCTGAATAGCATAAAAGGATACTTGAATAAGAATTTTTCAATGGAAGACCTTGGTGAAGCTTCTTTTATATTGGGCATCAAGATCTATAGAGATAGATCAAGACGCTTAATTGGACTTTCACAAAGCACATACCTTGATAAAGTTTTGAAGAAGTTCAAAATGGATCAAGCAAAGAAAGGGTTCTTGCCTGTGTTACAAGGTGTGAAGTTGAGTCAGACTCAATGCCTGACCACTGCAGAAGATAGAGAGAAAATGAAAGTCATTCCCTATGCTTCAGCCATAGGTTCTATCATGTATGCAATGCTGTGTACCAGACCTGATGTGTGCCTTCCTATTAGTTTAGCAGGGAGGTACCAAAGTAATCCAGGAGTGGATCACTGGAAAACGGTCAAGAACATCCTAAAATACCTGAAAAGGATATGTATCTCGTTTATGGAGGTGAAAAAGAGCTCGTCGTAAACGGTTACGTCGATGCAAGCTTTGACACTGATCCGGATAACTCTAAGTCACAAACCGGATACATATTTTTATTGAATGGTGGAGCTGTCAGTTGGTGCAGTTCCAAGCAGAGCGTTGTGGCGGGATCTACATAGCTGCTTCGGAAGCAGCAAATGAAGGAGTCTGGATGAAGGAGTTCATATCCGATCTAGGTGTCATACCTAGTGCATCGGGTCCAATGAAAATCTTTTGTGACAATACTGGTGCAATTGCCTTCGCAAAGGAATCCGGATTTCACAAGAGAACCAAGCACATCAAGAGACGCTTCAATTCCATCCGCGATCAAGTCAAGGAGGGAGTAATAGAGATTTTTAAGATACATACAGATCTAAATGTTGCGGACCCGTTGACTAAGCCTCTCTCATGAGCAAAATATGATCAGCACCAAGACTCCATGGGTGTTAGAATCATTACAATGTAATCTAGATTATTGAATCTAGTGCAAGTGGGAGACTGAAGGAAATATGCCCTAGAGGCAATGATAAAGTTGTTATTTATATTTCCTTATATCATGATAAATGTTTATTATTCATGCTAGAATTGTATTAACCAGAAACTTAGTACATGTGTGAATACATAGACAAACAAAGTGTCACTAGTATGCCTCTACTTGACTAGCTCGTTAATCAAAGATGGTTAAGTTTCCTAGCCGTGGACAAAGAGTTGTCATTTGACGAACGGGATCCCATTATTAGATAATGATGTGATTGACTTGACCCATCCGTTAGCTTAGCACGATGATCGTTTACTTTGTTGCTATTGCTTTCTTCATGACTTATACATGTTCCTATGACTATAAGATTATGCAACTCCCGAGTACCGTAGGAACACTTTGTGTGCTACCAAACGTCACAATGTAACTGGGTGACTATAAAGATGCTCTACAGGTGTGTCCGATGGTGTTTGTTGAGTTTGCATAGATCAAGATTAGGATTTGTCACTCCGTGTATCGAAGAGGTATCTCCGGTCCCTCTCGGCAATACACATCACTATAAGCCTTGCAAGCAATGTGACTAATGATTTAGTTACGGGATGTTGCATTACGGAATGAGTAAAGAGACTTGCCAGTAATGAGTTTTAACTAGGTATTGAGATACCAACGATCGAATCTCGGGCAAGTAACATACCGATGACAAAGGGAACAACGTATGTTGTTATGCAGTTTGACCGATAAAGATCTTCGTAGAATATGTAGGAACCAATATGAGCATCCAGGTTCCGCTATTGGTTATTGGCCGGAGACGACTCTCGGTCATGTCTACATAGTTCTCGAACCCGTAGGGTCCGCACGCTCAACGTTTGGTGACGATCCATATTATGAGTTTATGTGTTTTGATGTACCAAAGGTAGTTCGGAGTCCCGGATATGATCACGGACATGACGAGGAGTCTCGAAATGGTCGATACATAAAGATTGATATATTGGAAGGCTATGTTTGGACATCGGAATGGTTCCAGATGTGTTCGGGCATTTACCAGAGTACCGGGGGTTTACCGGAACCCCCCGGGGAGTGTATGGGCCTTATTGGGCCTTAGTGGGAGAGAGGAGGAGGCGGCCAAGGTGGAGGGTGCGCCCCCCAAGCCCAATCCAAATTGGGTGGGGGCCGGCCCCCCTTCCTTCCCTCTCTCCCCCTTCCTTTCTTTCATACTGCAACAAGGGAAGGGGAATCCTACTCCCACCGGGAGTAGGACTCCCCCCTTGGGCGCGCCATGTGAGGGCCGGCCCTCCCCCTCCTCCACTCCTTTATATACGGGGGAAGGGGGCACCCCATAGACACACAAGTTGATTGTTTAGCCGTGTGCGGTGGCCCCCTCCATAGATTTCCACGTCGGTCATATCGTTGTAGAGCTTAGGCGAAGCCCTACGTCGGTAACTTCATCATCACCGTCATGCTAACGAAACTCTCCCTCGACCTCAGCTAGATCTAGAGTTCGTGGGACGTCACCGAGCTGAACGTGTGCAGATCGCGGAGGTACCGTACCTTCGGTTCTAGGATCGGTCGGATCATGAAGACGTACGACTACATCAACCGCCTTTTCATAACGCTTCCATTTATGGTCTACGAGGGTATGTAGACAACTCTATCCCATCTCGTTGCTATGCATCACCTAGATGGATCTAGCGTGTGCGTAGGAAAATTTTGAAATTACTGCGTTCCACAACAAGTACTCCATTGCAAAATCTAGCAGCTGCCACTCGGATCGCGTCACGTCGACAAGGGGTTTGTCAGATCCATGCGCTCCTCAAGACAACCCTGTCGTAGAATGCGATGGTGTCTCAGTCCAGAGACCGGATCCATAGCACATACATGCGTGCGCAGACCGTCCAGTCAGCTCATAGCCCACTCGGCTCGGGCAGGCGCCGAGCCACTTTTTCCTCCAGAGATCATCACGAAGATCAGAGATGCGATTGAGTCACATCGCCCTGGCATAACGACGACTATGATTGTGCCCTCATGCCTCCACCACGAGATGTCGCGTACGGGCACCAGCCCTACGATGACAGACAAACACACGACGGTGACCGCAGGACAAGTCCTACTCGCCCGTCGAGAGACACTTCCTCGCTCAGAACCTGGTCGACAGAGGCCGGGCCCTGCGAGAAGGCCAAGATCATGACGTGCCGAGTGGTTCTTGTCGGCGTTTTGGGAACGGGGGCCCCCCAGACTTTCCTGCCTGCAGCCCATGGCGTGGCTGGGCTGGCAGGTCTGTACAACCCATCTTCATCGACAAGGCATTCAAGACCCTCGCGAGGGGCCAAGCCTCGCGAGGCGGACGACGGAAGACCTCCTCAGGAGCGGCCATGCCAGGCAGGCTCACGAGGGGCGGAGAGATCGAGGCAAGGAAAACCTCGTGAGGTCCTCGTGACGTGAGCCATGACGATCGAGACCAGGCGGGCGCAGCGCACGCAGTGTCCTTGCTTCCTCTTTGGTGCCAAGGGGGCAAGCGCAGGCGTGGAGTACCGAGGCATCAAGCAAAGGTTTCCATATCGGTGCAACAAGACCAAGACCAGCAGGACGGCAAGACGGAGGTTACCATAGAGCCCAAGACGACGTCACCACCAGAGCCTTTTGCAGGCAAAGATCACTTTTGTCAGGATAAGCTGTACTAGCTGTCCCCTTTCAAATTGGACGTTGTTGGCTCCCTTCCCACTCAATATTTGGGGAGAGGACCAGGGCCTATATAAGTAGAACTAGCCACCACAGTAGAGGGGATCGACCTCATCACGAATCGAGGACGGATCATCAAGATCATCCCCAACCACACACCCACCAAGCACAAGAACACCTCAACCTCAGGAGGCTATTCTTCCCCTTGTACTGTTCATCATCAGCCCAAGAGGAAATCCACCACCACCATACTGGAGTAAGGTGTTACACCACAACGGTGGCCTGAACCAGTATAAATCTTGTGTCTTTGTGTTGCAAGTCGTCGAGTTCGTACCGTGAGATCTTAGAGAGCTAGGGCGTGGATCGGTCGGAAGGAAACCTTCGCGCGCACCCCAGTGTTCGAACCTTGAGGGTTTGCCAGAATCCGTGATCCGACATTTGGCGCGCCAGGTAGGGGTACGCCGAAGCTTCCTTCCGTCGCTCCGCACCCTGTTGCTCTGTCATCTCCATGGCAGACGCACGCTGCGCTCGTGCTGAGCGCCGGGCTGCCCTCGCCGCCTACGTCGCTCAGACGGCTCTCGTCAGCGGTCCACCTCGTCTTTCCCCGTCGCCTGCCGCCAACGCCGCCACCAGCCCGGCGGGGAACAAGCAGCAAGCATCGTCGCTGCACCCCTCGGTACAGCGGGACGGCCGCATCGCCACTCCATCGTTGACCCCGGCCAGTTCTTATTCCCATGCACGTCGCCCTCCCATGGACGCATGGGCCGCGCTCCTCATGGCGCACGAGCTCCTGCGCTACCGCCCGATCGACGACCTCTACAAGGACTGGCTTAACCGCATCGTCGAGCTTGTCCGCTCCGTAGGGGGCTCCCCTGCGCTGTCCCTCTCTCCGCCTCGCCCTCCGCCAGCTACGGGCGACGTAGCTCACGAAGCGCCTCCACCACCTCTGCCCCAAGACAGCGCCCTGGCGCCAAGACGCGCGGCTCCACGATGCGACCGGCCACATCCCGCACCCGCGCGAGAAGAAAGAAGCTGTCAAGAAGTCCCTCGACCGCAAGAAAACGCTTCGCCGCTCCTCGCACCACCGCACCGGGACCGGCTGCTGCGGCAAGACCGCGCGCCACCTATAGCGGCAGGGCGCAGACCCCATCAAGACCAAGCTCCACCCCAACGCAGGCCCCGGTGACCACAGCTGGCTGCCGCGCTTTCACCCCTGAGCTGCGTAGCGTCGCCTGGCCGGGCAAGTTCAAGCCGGATCTGCCACCTCGCTACGACGGCACCCCTGACCCCGTGGAGTTCTTGCAGCTCTACAAGCCGAGCATCGAAGCGGCCAACGGTGACGAGAAAGTCATGGTGAACTGGTTTCCCATGGCTCTCAAGGAGGGCGCCCGCTTCTGGCTCCTGAACCTGCCCCCAGGCTCAATTTCCTCCTGGGACGAAATGCGCAACCACTTCATCGCCAACTTCCAGGGCACTCGCGACCACCCCCCGGTCGCGGATGACCTACGCCGCATCAAGCAACAACCAGGAGAGACCCTGTAGAAGTACATTCAGCGCTTCAACATCGCACGGATCAAGATCCCCAAGGTGACCGACGAGGCCATCATCTTAGCATTCTCCGACAGTGTTCGCGACGTCAAGATGAAGGAGGAGCTTGCCATCCATGAAGAGCTGTGCATGACCCTAGAGCTGTTCAACATCGCGACTAAGTGTGCTAGAGCTGAGGAGGGGCGCCTCTCCCTCCTCGAGCTCCCTGCCGCGGACCCAGAGGAGAAGAAGACGAAGGCCAAGGACATGAAGCGCAAGGGAGCAGCCGTGCTCGCAGTGGAACCAGACACCAAGCATGGCAGAGACTAACCAGCGTCATCCAAGAGCAGCCGTCCGTTCTGCGCCTTCCACAACCTGAACACCCACAACACCAGTGAATGTCAAGAGCTTAGAGCCATTCGCGAAGGACGCTTCGGTCGGCGCCCCGAGCGCGGCGACCGGGGCTACGGCCGAGGAGGAGGATGTGGTGGCGGACGCTGATATGACCGTGGCCCGCGCCAGGAGTGGCGTGATCGGCCTTGTGAGGACCGCTGGCAGGATCAGCCTCGCGAGGGCGCCTGGAGGGATCAGCCTTGTGAGGATCGTCCTCAAGGCAATGCTGGGATCCCGCCGCCGCTGCCTCCTCCAAGAAGGAATGATGAACACCATCAAGACGAGGGGGCTGGGGGCTTCCAGGAACCGCGTGCTATCGCATGCATCTTGGGAAAAGTCCAG
This sequence comes from Triticum urartu, assembly GCF_003073215.2. Lineage (NCBI taxonomy): Eukaryota > Viridiplantae > Streptophyta > Magnoliopsida > Poales > Poaceae > Triticum > Triticum urartu. Next base: position 566,801,252 of record NC_053023.1, read on the forward strand.
GTCCCAGCCTAGCAGCGTATCTTCAAGCAGTTTGCTCGTGAAGTGAATGCAGTCCTCCCCAAGCTCGAAGCCACACGCCCACTCAAATGGTCCCAGTGCCCCATCACGTTCAGATCGGCAGACCAGCTCAAGTGCGCAGCTACTGCTGGCGCCCTCCCGATGCTTTGATCCCCAGTCATCAGCAACGTGCAAGTTACCAAGACCCTCATCGACGACGGCGCAGGGCTCAACATCCTGTCCGTCGACATGTTCGACAGCCTCCAAGTGACATATGACCAGCTTCAGCCCACCAAGCCTTTCTCAGGAGTGACCGACGGTTCCACCACACCGATAGGCAGGTCCGCCTCCCTATCACCTTCGGGGAACGCAAGAACTACCGCACCGAGCTCATCGACTTCGACGTCGCGCACATCCGTCTATCGTACAATGCCATCCTCGGGTATCCAGCCCTGGCCAAGTTCATGGCGGTGACCCATCACGGCTACAATGTCCTCAAGATGTCGGGAAGCGGCGGGATCATCACGGTCCCATGTGAAGAAAGAGATGCGGTGTGCTCCCTCGAGCGTTCCTTCCAAGCTGCAGCAATCAACGACCCCGACAGCAAGGGCGAGGGCCCTCCTGAGGCCATCCCCAAGAAGAATAAGCAGCTGTGACGCGCAGGACCTCAGGAGGGTGGCATCATAGCCGGAGCCTCGTTAGGATCAGCGCCCGCTCCAGGGGCGCCTCCCTCCATCGCATAGGAAGGCGCGCCCGGCGCCCTTCTCGGGCAGGGCTCAGGGGCTTTCTTCTGGAAGGCCTTAGACCTTGCCCACATCACGAGGGAGGCGCTTGGGCACCACTTGGAGGCGTGCTTCGCGGCATGTTTCCGTCAGGAGGTCACAGGGCAAGGATTGCCCACCGTTCAGGAGTTCATCACCAAGACCACCCAGGAATTGCAAGACGCAAGGGCCATGCACGGCGATCGCCGATCACGAGGCGTAGCTTCCCATCCAGGCGAGGATGTTGGGCTGCGCGTGAGCATCGACATTCCAGGGCTCAACAGGGCCGCTTCTCAGGAGCTTTTCTGGCCTTCGCGCGTGGGACGCTGTGAGGGCCCACCGCACAGCTACATTCGCATGCCCTTCGGCCTGCCGAACGTGTCATCCGCCTACCAGCGCAACTTGCGGCGCATCCTAGCGGCTCAGGAGGCCAGGCACCACGCCGTCCTGATGGAGATGGAGACGGTCCTCAGGGAACCACTTGAGCCCCCAGAGCCTCCCGAGGCTCAGGGCTCCGGTGGCTCGTGAGGAGCAACCCCTTCGCCGTGCACCTTTAGGTGCCCCAACTCTCCTTCGTCAACATAACCAGGTGACATCTTTCCAACTTCATTTAGCTGGGAGCACCCCTCGGGCTGCATCATTCCTAGGCCGCGTGGGTCTGTCTGTCCCTGTGGCATGTATCCCTTTTTATGTCTTTAGCTTACCTTGTTGGGAGCGCCCCTCAGGCTGCATCATCCCCAAGCCGCTCGGGCCTGACCCAGTGGCACGTATCTCCCATGCACTTACTTAAGCCTGCTACTCTCATGTTTAATCTACCTATGATTACTACCTGCTCAATCGTCGCCTCCCACGGGGCCTCCTCACGTCGGCACGGTGCTGGTGGACGGGTCCGTCCCTACCACGTCGATAAACCTGAGCGGTCGAGCTCTGGCTCGAGGCACGCCCCGCGCATGTTGATACGTCCATTTTGCATCATGCTTTTATATCGATATTTATTGCATTATGGGCTGTTATTACACATTATGTCACAATACTTATGCCTATTCTCTCTTGTTTTACAAGGTTTACATAAAGAGGGAGAATGCTGACAGCTGGGATTCTGGGCTGGCAAAGGAGCAAATATTAGAGACCTATTTGCATAGCTCCAAAAGTCCCGAAACTTCAGGAAGTCATTTTTAGAATATATAAAAAATACTGAGTGCAAGAAGTTCCGGAGGGGGGTCACACACTGCCCACGAGGGTGGGGGCGCGCCCCCTGCCTCGTGGGCCCCCTGGTGGCCCTTCGATGCCCATCTTCTACTATATGGAGTCTTTCGATGAGAAAAAAAATCATAAGCCAGCTTTTTGGACAAGACTCCACCACCATGAGGCAGAACCTTGGCGGAATCAATCTAGGGCTCCGGCGGAGCTGCTATCCCGGGGAAACTTCCCTCCGGGAGGGGGAAATCATCGTCATCGTCATCACCAACGAGCCTCTCATCAGGAGGGGGTCAATCTCCATCAACATCTTCACCAGCACCATCTCCTCTCAAACCCTAGTTCATCTCTTGTATCCAATTCTTGTCTCTAAGTCCGGGATTGGTACATGTGGGTTGCTGGTAGTGTTGATTACTCCTTGTAGTTGATGCTAGTTGGTTTATTTGGTGGAAGATCATATGTTCAGATCCTATATGCATATTAATACCCCTCTGATTATGAACATGAATATGCTTTGTGAGTAGTTACGTTTGTTCCTGAGGATATGGGAGAAGTCTTGCTATTAGTAGTCATGTGAATTTGGTATTTGTTCGATATTTCGATGAGATGTATGTTGTATCTCCTCGAGTGGTGTTATGTGAACGTCGACTACATGACACTTCACCATTATTTGGTCCTAGAGGAAGGCATTGGGAAGTAATAAGTAGATGATGGGTTGCTAGAGTGACAGAATCTTAAACGCTAGTTTATGCGTTGCTTCGTAAGGGGCTGATTTGGATCCATATGTTTCATGCTATGGTTAGGTTTACCTTAATACTTTTGTTGTAGTTGCGGATGCTTGCAATGGAGGATCATAAGTGGGATGCTTTTCCAAGTAAGGACAATACCCAAGAACCGGTCCACCCACATACCAAATTATCAAAGTACCGAACGCAAATCATAAGATCGTGATGAAACCTAGCTTGACGATAATTCCCATGTGTCCTCGGGAGCGCTTTTCTCTATATAAGAATTTGTCCAGGCTTGTGCTTTGATACAAAAAGGATTGGGCCACCTTGCTGCACTTTATTTACTTTTGTTACTTGTTGCTCGTTACAAATTATCTTATCACAAAACTATCTGTCACCTATAATTTCAGTGCTTGCAGAGAATACCTTGCTGAAAACCACTTATTATTTCCTTCTGCTCCTCATTGGGTTTGACACTCTTACTTATCGAAAGGACTACGATAGATCCCCTATACTTGTGGGTCATCAAGACTCTTTTTTGGCGCCGCTGCCGGGGAGTGAAGCGCCTTTGGTATGTGGAATTTGGTAAGGAATAATTTATATAGTGTGCTGAAATTTATTGTCACCTGTTACCATGGAAAGTAATCCTCTAAGGGGCTTGTTCGGGGTATCTTCACCCCGACCAGTAGAGCAAAGAGTTGCTCCTCAACATATTGAACCTACTGAAAATGAAAATGTCTACTTTGAGATTCGTTCGGGTATGATAGAAAAACTGCTAGCTAATCCTTTTGCAGGAGATGGAACAATGCATCCTGATGAGCACCTAATATATGTGGATGAAGTTTGTGGATTATTTAAGCTTGCAGGTGTGCCCGGTGATGTTATTAAGAAGAAGGTCTTCCCTTTATCTTTGAAGGGAGATGCATTGACATGGTATAGGCTATGTGATGATATGGGATCATGGAACTACAAACGATTGAAATTGGAATTTCATCAGAAGTTTTATCCTATGCATCTTGTTCATCGTGATCGCAATTATATATATAATTTTTGGCCTCGCTAAGGAGAAAGCATCGCTCAAGCTTGAGGGAGTCTTAAATCAATGTTATATTCATGCCCCAATCATGAGCTCTCAAGAGAAATGATTATTCAAAAAATTTATGCTCGGCTTTTTGATAACAACCGCACCATGCTTGATACTTCTTGTGTTGGCTCTTTTATGATGAAAACTATTGAATTCAAATGGGTGGATAGAATTAAACGCAACTCTGAAGATTGGGATCTCGATGAAGGTAAGGAGTCAGGTATGACACCTAATTTTGATTGTGTTAAATCTTTTATGGATACCGATGTTTTTCGTAAATTTAGCACTAAATATGGGCTTGACTCTGAAATAGTAGCTTCTTTCTGTGAATCCTTTGCTACTCATATTGATCTCCCTAAAGAGAAGTGGTTTAAATATCATCCTCCCATAGAAGTCAAAGTAGCTGCACCTATTAAAGTTGAAGAAAAGACTATCACTTATAATGATCCTATTGTTCCTACTGCTTATGTTGAGAAACCACCTTTTCCTGTTAGGATAAAAGATCATGCTAAAGCTTCAACTATGGTTCGTAAAAGCAATATTAGAACTTATACACCTCCTGAGCAAATTAAAGTTGAACCTAATATTGCTATTGTTAAAGATCTCTTGTCTGATAATATTGATGGGCATGTTATTCATTTCTGTGATGAGACTGCTAGAATTGCTAAACCTTGTGCTAAAGATAAACATAGACACGTGGTAGGCATGCCTGTTATTTCTATTAAAATAGGAGATCATTGTTATCATGGCTTATGTGATACGGGTGCCAGTGCTAGTGCTATACCTCATGACTTATACAAAGAAATTATGCATGATATTGCACCTGCTGAGATAGAAGATATTGATGTCACAATTAAACTTGCCAAAAGAGATACTATTTCACCAATTGGAATTGTTAGAGATGTTGAAGTCTTGTGTGGGAAAACTAAATATCCTTCTGATTTTCTTGTTCTTGGTTCCCCACAAGATAGGTTTTGTCCCATTATATTTGGTAGACCCTTCTTGAACATAATTAATGCTAAGATAGATTACGAAAAGGATGTTGTTACTATTGGTTTAGGTGATATGTCTCATGAGTTTAATTTCTCTAAATTTCGTAGACAACACCGTGAAGAGGAATTGCCTAGTAAAGATGAAATTAATGGTCTTGCTTCTATTGTCGTGCCTCCTAGTGATCCTTTAGAACAATATCTGCTAGACCATGAAAATGATATGTTTATGAATGAAAGAAGGGAAATAGATGAAGTGTTCTTTAAACATGAACCCATCCTGTAACACAATTTGCCTGTCGAAATCCTAGGGGATCCTCCTCCACCCAAGGGCGATCCCATGTTTGAGCTCAAACCATTACCTGATACTCTTAAATATGCTTATCTTGATGAGAAAAAGATATATCCTGTTATTATTAGTGCTAACCTTTCAGATCATGAAGAAGAGAGATTATTGAAAACTCTGAAGAAGCTTCGTGCTGCTATTGGGTATACTCTCGATGATCTTAAGGGCATTAGTCCCACACTATGTCAATACAAAATAAACTTGGAGAAAGATGCCAAACCAGGTCGTGATCACCAACGACGGCTGAATCCTAAGATGAAAGAAGTGGTAAGAAAGGAAATACTAAAGCTGCTTGAGGCAGGTATAATATATCCTGTTGCTGATAGTTAGTGGGTAAGTCCTGTCCATTGTGTCCCTAAAAAGGGAGGTATTACTATCGTTCCTAATGATAAAGATGAATTGATTCTGCAAAGAATTATTATAGGTTATAGGATGGTAATTGATTTCCGCAAATTAAATAAGGCTACTAAAAAGATCATTACCCCTTACCTTTTATTGATCAAATGCTAGAAATATTATCCAAACATACACATTTTTGCTTTCTAGATGGTTATTCTGGTTTCTCTCAAATACCTGTGTCAGCTGATGATTAATCTAAGACCACTTTTACTTGCCCGCTCGGTACTTTTGTTTATAGACGTATGCCTTTTGGTTTATGTAATGCACCTGCTACCTTCCAAAGATGCATGATGGCTATATTCTCTGACTTTTGTGAAAAGATTTGTGAGGTTTTCATGGACGATTTCTCCGTCTATGGATCCTCTTTTGATGATTGCTTAAGCAACCTAGATTGAGTTTTGCAGAGATGTGAAGAAACTAACCTTGTCTTGAATTGGGAGAAGTGCCACTTTATGTTTAATGAAGGTATTGTCTTGGGGCATAAAGTTTCTGAAAGAGGTATTGAAGTTGATAAGCTAAGGTTGATGCTATTGAAAAGATGCCATGTCCCAAGGACATCAAAGGTATAAGAAGTTTCCTTGTTCACGCCGGTTTTTATAGGAGTTTCATTAAGGACTTCTCAAAAAATTTCTCGGCTTCTGAATAATTTATAACAAAAAGATATACCATTTGTTTTTGATGATGATTGCGTAGAAGCATTGGAAATACTTAAGAAAGCATTTATCTCTACACCTATTGTTCAACAACCTGATTGGAATTTACCCTTTGAAATTATGTGTGATGCTAGTGATTATGTTGTAGGTGCTGTTTTAGGGCAACGAGTTGATAAGAAATTAAATGCTATTGAATATGCTAGTAAAACTCTAGACAATGCTCAGAGAAATTATGCTACTACTAAAAAAGAATTCTTAGCAGTTGTATTTGCTTGTGATAAGTTCAGACCTTATATTGTTGATTCTAAAGTAACTATTCACACGGATCATGCTGCTATCAAATATCTTATGGAAAATAAAGATGCTAAACCTAGACTTATTAGATGGGTTCTCTTGCTACAAGAATTTGATTTGCATATTATTGATAGAAAGGGAGCTGAGAACCCCGTTGTAGACAACTTGTCTAGGCTAGAGAATGTTCTTGATGGCCCACTACCTATTGATGATAGCTTTCCTGATGAACAATTAAATGTCATAAATGCTTCTCGTATTGCTCCATGGTATGCTGATTATGCTAATTATATTGTTGCTAAATTTATACCACCTAGTTTCACATACCAGCAAAAGAAAAAGTTCTTCTATGATTTGAGACATTACTTTTGGGATGACCCACATCTTTATAAAGAAGGAGTAGATGGTGTTGTTAGGAGTTGTGTACCTGAGCATGAACAGGAACAGATCCTACGCAAGTGTCACTCCGAAGCTTATGGAGGACACCACGCTAGAGATAGAACTGCACATAAGGTATTGCAATCCATTTTTTATTGGCCTACTCTCTTCAAGGATGCCCGTAAGTTTGTTGTATCTTGTGATGAATGTCAAAGAATTGGTAATATTAGTAGACATCAAGAAATGCCTATGAATTACTCACTTGTCATTGAACCATTTGATGTTTGGGGCTTTGATTATATGGGACCTTTTCCTGCCTCCAATGGATACACACATATTTTAGTTGATGTTGATTACGTTACTAAAGTGGGTAGAAGCTATTCCAACTAGTAGTGCTGATCATAACACCTCTATTAAGATGCTTAAAGAAGTTATTTTTTCCGAGGTTTGGAGTCCCTAGATATTTAATGACCGATGATGGTTCACATTTTATTCATGGTGCTTTCCGTAAAATGCTTGCTAAATATGATGTTAATCATAGAATTGCATCTCCTTATCACCCACAGTCTAGTGGTCAAGTAGAATTGAGCAATAGAGAAATCAAATTAATTTTGCAAAAGACTGTTAATAGATCTAGAAAGAATTGGTACAATAAACTTGATGATGCATTATGGGCCTATAGAACTGCATATAAAAATCCTATGGGTATGTCTCCGTATAAAATGGTTTATGGAAAAGCATGTCACTTACCTCTCGAACTAGAACATAAGGCTTATTGGGCTATTAAAGAGCTCAATTATGATTTCAAACTTGCCGGTGAGAAGAGGTTATTTGACATTAGCTCACTTGATGAATGGAGAACCCAAGCGTATGAGAATGCCAAATTATTTAAAGAAAAAGTTAAAAGATGGCATGACAAAAGAATACAAAAGCGTGAGTTTAATGCAGGCGATTATGTATTTCTATACAACTCTCGTTTAAGATTTTTTGCAGGAAAACTTCTCTCTAAAAGGGAAGGTCCTTACGTTATCGAGGAGGTCTATCGTTCGGGTGCCATAAAAATCAACAACTTCGGAGGCACATATCCGAAGGTGGTGAATGGTCAAAGAATTAAACATTATATCTCAGGTAATCCTATAAATGTTGAAACCAATGTTATTGAAACCGTAACCCCGGAGGAATACATAAGGGACACTTTTCGGAATGTTTCAGACTCCGAAAAGGAATAGGTGTGTGGTACGGTAATTAAACCGACTCCAAAACAGTTCTAATGGCAATTTTCTTCCGTTTTGGAATATTTAGAAAAATCGAAAAATAAGAAGCAGTCCGGGAAGGACACGAGGGCTCGACGAGGGTGGAGGGCGCACCCCCTACCTCGTGGGCACCTCGTGTGCTCCCCGGACTCCATTTTCTTGCACGTTACGTATTTTGGTCGGTAAAAATTCATTATATAATCTCCCGGAGGTTTTGACTCCCGTATCACGCAAATATCTCTCGTCTTTGTTTCGAGCTGTTTTTCTGATAGATCTAGGTCATCATGTCGTCTTCAAGTGCCCCCAAGGACAAGTTTTTCAAGAAGGTCATCAACCCCTACCTCGCGGAAGTGCTCCAACACCTTCAAACCATTGAGATGCGTGAGGGGGTGCTGCACATCCGTGATGCTGAGGGACCAAGAAGGACGACAAGCCTACATCATCAACAACTCCACCCTCTCCACCAACAAAGAAGAATTGAGTATCTGGTATGGGCACTCCCCTTGGCAACTACCAAGCTTGGGGGAGTGCCCCAGTATCGTATCACCATCACTTTTATCTTTACCGCTTTTCTTAGTTCGATCCTTTTGATAATATTTTGATCTAGTAGAATAAAAGTTCTTAGTATGATCTAGTTGTGAGTTTTGCTTTATGATCCTTCTATGTAATCGAGTCAGTGAGCTATATATAATAAAGATTAGTGTTGAGTCAAGGGCTTGATTATTTTGCCATGATCTTGAGTGAATAAAAGAAAAGAGAAAAGAATAAAAAGAAATAAAAGAGATCATATGGATCTTATGGAGAGTAATGAGCTCACACAGAAAGAGTATGATGATTAGAAGTTGTTGAGAGTTGACAAACATAGTTTTGGTCATCGTTGCAATTAATAGGAAGTAATAAAGAAAGAGAGGTCTTCACATATAAATACACTATCTTGGACATCTTTTATGATTGTGAGCACTCATTAAAATATGACATGCTAAAGAGTTGACATTGGACAAGGAAGACAACGTAATGGGTTATGTTTTCTTACATCTGAGATAAATTATATTGTCATGGATCATCCAACATGATTGAGCTTGCCTTTCCCCCTCATGCTAGCCAAATTCTTTGCACCAAGTAGAGATACTACTTGTGCTTCCAAACACCCTTAAACCAGTTTTGCCATGAGAGTCCACCATACCTACCTATGGATTGAGTAAGATCCCTCAAGTAAGTTGTCATCGGTGCAAGCAATAAAAAATTGCTCTCCAAATATGTATGACTTATTAGTGTGGGAGAAAATAAGATTTATACGATCGTGTGATATGGAAGAAATAAAAGTGACAGACTGCATAATAAAGGTCCATATCACAAGTGCCAATATAAAGTGATGTTCTTTCACATTAAGATTTTGTGCATCCAACCATAGAAAGCGCATGACAACCTCTGCTTCCCTCTGCGAAGGGCCTATCTTTTACTTTTATCTCCTACCTTGCATAAGAGTCATGGTGATCTTCACCCTTCCTTTTTAAATTTTATCTTTTGGCAAGCACAACATGTTGGAAAAATCCTGGTATATATGGCTAATTGGATGTGAGTTTTCATGAACTATTATTGTTGACATTACCCTTGAGGTAAAACGTTGGGAGGCAAAACTATAAGCCCCTATCTTTCTCTGTGTCCGATTAAAACTCCATACCCATAAGTATTTAGTGAGTGTTAGCAATTGTGAAAGACTATATGATAGTTGAGTATGCGGACTTGCTGAAAAGCTCTTATATTGACTCTTTCCTATGTTATGATAAATTGCAATTGCTCCAATGAAAGAGATTATAGTTTGTTAGTTTTCAATGAAGTTTATGATTCATACTTGAAATTATGATTTAATTGTAACTCTAGCATAAGAGATCATATGACAAGAATTATATAAGTTGTTGTTCTAAGAATGATCATGATGCCCTCATGTCCGTATTTTATTTTTTATCGACACCTCTATCTCTAAACATGTGGACATATTTTTCGATTTCGGCTTTCGCTTGAGGACAAGCGAGGTCTAAGCTTGGGGGAGTTGATACGTCCATTTTGCATCATGCTTTTATATCGATATTTATTGCATTATGGGCTGTTATTACACATTATGTCACAATACTTATGCCTATTCTCTCTTATTTTACAAGGTTTACATAAAGAGGGACAATGCCGGCAGCTGGGATTCTGGGCTAGCAAAGGAGCAAATATTAGAGACCTATTCTGCACAGCTCCAAAAGTCCTGAAACTTCACGGAAGTCCTTTTCAGAATATATAAAAAATACTGAGCGCAAGAAGTTCCGGAGGGGGGCCACACCCTGCCCACGAGGGTGGCGGCGCGCCCTACCCCCTGGGCGTGCCCCCTGCCTCGTGGGCCCCCTGGTGGCCCTCCGATGCCCATCTTATGCTATATGGAGTCTTTCGATGAGAAAAAAAATCATAAGCCAATTTTCTGGACGAGACTCCGCCGCCACAAGGCGGAACCTTGGTGGAATCAATCTAGGGCTCCGGCGGAGCTGCTCTGCCGGGAAAACCTCCCCCGGGAGGGGGAAATCATCGTCATCGTCATCACCAACGAGCCTCTCATCGGGAGGGGGTCAATCTCCATCAACATCTTCACCAGCACCATCTCCTCTCAAACCCTAGTTCATCTCTTGTATCCAATTCTTGTCTCTAAGTCCGGGATTGGTACCTGTGGGTTGCTAGTAGTGTTGATTACTCCTTGTAGTTGATGCTAGTTGGTTTATTTGGTGGAAGATCATATGTTCAGATCCTATATACATATTAATACCCCTCTGATTATGAACGTGAATATGCTTTGCGAGTAGTTACGTTTGTTCCCGAGGACATGGGAGAAGTCTTGCTATTAGTAGTCATGTGAATTTGGTATTCGTTTGATATTTTGATGAGATGTATGTTGTCTCTCCTCTAGTGGTGTTATGTGAACGTCGACTACATGACACTTCACCATTATTTGGGCCTAGAGGAAGGCATTGGGATGTAATAAGTAGATGATGGGTTTCTAGAGTGACAGAAGCTTAAACCCTAGTTTATGCGTTGCTTCGTAAGGGGCTGATTTGGATCCATATGTTTCATGCTATGGTTAGGTTTACCTTAATACTTTTGTTGTAGTTGCGGATGCTTGCAATAGAGGTTAATCATAAGTGGGATGCTTGTTCAAGTAAGGACAATACCCAAGCACCGGTCCACCCACATACCAAATTATCAAAGTACCGAACGTGAATCATATGATCATGATGAAACCTAGCTTGACGATAATTCCCATGTGTCCTCGGGAGCGCTTTTCCCTATATAAAATTTTTTCCAGGCTTGTCCTTCGCTACAAAAAGGATTGAGCCACCTTGCTGTACTTTATTTACTTTTTTTACTTGTTGCTCGTTACAAATTATCTTATCACAAAACTATCTGTCACCTATAATTTCAGTGCGTGCAGAGAATACCTTGCTGAAAACCGCTTATTATTTCCTTCTGCTCCTCGTTGGGTTTGACACTCTTACTTATCGAAAGGACTACGATAGATCCCCTATACTTTTGGGTCATCAAGACTCTTTTCTGGCGCCGTTGCCGGGGAGTGAAGCGCCTTTGGCAGGTGGAATTCGGTAAGGAAAAATTTATATAGTGTGCTGAAATTTACTGTCACTTGTTACTATGGAAAGTAATCCTCTAAGGGGCTTGCTCGTGGTATCTTCACCCCGACCAGTAGAGCAAAGAGTTGCTCCTCAACCTATTGAACCTACTGAAAATGAAAATGTCTACTTTGAGATGCCTTCGGGTATGATAGAAAAACTGCTAGCTAATCCTTTTGCAGGATATGGAACAATGCATCCTGATGAGCACCTAATATATGTGGATGAAGTTTGTGGATTATTTAAGCTTGCAGGTGTGCCCGGTGATGTTATTAAGAAGAATGTCTTCCCTTTATATTTGAAGGGAGATGCATTGACATGGTATAGGCTATGTGATGGTATGGGATCATGGAACTACAAACGATTGAAATTGGAATTTCATCAGAAGTTTTATCCTATGCACCTTGTTCATCGTGATCGCAATTATATATATAATTTTTGGCCTCGCGAAGGAGAAAGCATCGCTCAAGCTTGGGGGAGGCTTAAATCAATTTTATATTCATGCCCGAATCATGAGCTCTTAAGAGAAATGATTATTCAAAATTTTTATGCTCGGCTTTCTGATAACAACCGCACCATGCTCGATACTTCATGTGCTAGCTCTTTTATGATGACGACTATTGAATACAAATGGGATTTATTGGAAAGAATTAAATGCAACTCTGAAGATTGGGATCTCGAGGAAGGTAAGGAGTCAGGTATGACACCTAAGTTTGATTGTGTTAAATCTTTTATGGATATCGATGTTTTTCGTAAATTTAGCACTAAATATGGACTTGACTCTGAAATAGTAGCTTCTTTCTGTGAATCCTTTGCTACTCATACTGATCTCCCTAAAGAGAAGTGGTTTAAATATCATCCTCCCATAGAAGTAAAAGTAGCTGCACCTATTAAAGTTGAAGAAAAGACTAGCACTTATAATGATCCTATTGTTCCTACTGCTTATGTTGAGAAACCACCTTTTCCTGTTAGGATAAAAGATTATGCTGAAGCTTCAACTGTGGTTCGTAAAAGCAATATTAGAACTTATACACCTCCTGAGCAAATTAAAGTTGAACCTAATATTGCTATTGTTAAAGATCTCTTGTCTGATAATATTGATGGGCATGTTATTCATTTCTGTGATGAGACTGCTAGAATTGCTAAACCTTGCGCTAAAGATAAACATAGACCCGTGGTAGGCATGCCTGTTATTTCTGTTAAAATAGGAGATCATTGTTATCATGGCTTATGTGATATGGGTGCCAGTGCAAGTGCTATACCTCATGACTTCTACAAAGAAATTATGCATGATATTGCACTTGCTGAGATAGAAGATATTGATGTCACAATTAAACTTGCCAATAGAGATACTATTTCACCACTTGGAATTGTTAGAGATGTTGAAGTCTTGTGTGGGAAAACTAAATATCCTTCTGATTTTCTTGTTCTTGGTTCCCCACAAGATAGCTTTTCTCCCATTATATTTGGTAGACCCTTCTTGAACACAGTTAATGCTAAGATAGATTGCGAAAAGGATATTGTTACTATTGGTTTAGGTGATATGTCTCATGAGTTTAATTTCTCTTAATTTCGTAGACAACACCGTGAAGAGGAATTGCCTAGTAAATATGAAATTATTGGTCTTGCTTCTATTGCCGTGCCTCCTAGTGATCCTTTAGAACAATATCTGCTAGACCATGAAAATGATATGTTTATGAATGAAAGAAGGGAAATAGATGAAGTGTTCTTTAAACAGGAACCCATCCTGAAACACAATTTTCCTGTCGAAATCCTAGGGGATCCTCCTCCACCCAAGGGCGATCCCGTGTTTGACCTCAAACCGTTACCTGATACTCTTAAATATGCTTATCTTGATGAGAAAAAGATATATTCTGTTATTATTAGTGCTAACCTTTCAGAGCATGAAGAAGAGAGATTATTGAAAACTCTGAAGAAGCACCATGCTGCTATTGGATATACTCTCGATGATCTTAAGGGCATTAGTCCCACACTATGTCAACACAAAATAAACTTGGAGAAAGATGCCAAACCAGTTCGTGATCACCAACGACGGCTGAATCCTAAGATGAAAGAAGTGGTAAGAAAGGAAATACTAAAGCTCCTTGGGGCAGGTATAATTTATCCCGTTGCTAATAGTCAGTGGGTAAGTCCTGTCCATTGTGTCCCTAAAAAGGGAGGTATTACTGTCATTCCTAATGATAAAGATGAATTGATTCCGCAACGAATTATTACACGTTATAGGATGGTAATTGATTTCCGCAAATTAAATAAGGCTACTAAAAAAGATCATTACCCCTTACCTTTTATTGATCAAATGCTAGAAAGATTATCCAAACATACACATTTTTGCTTTCTAGATGGTTATTCTAGTTTCTCTCAAATACCTGTGTTAGCTGATGATCAATCTAAGACCACTTTTACTTGCCCGTTTGGTACTTTTGCTTATAGACGTATGCCTTTTGGTTTATGTAATGCACCTGCTACCTTCCAAAGATGCATGATGGGTATATTCTCTAACTTTTGTGAAAACATTTGTGAGGTTTTCATGGACGATTTCTCCGTCTATGGATCCTCTTTTGATGATTGCTTAAGCAACCTAGATCGAGTTTTACAGAGATGTGAAGAAACTAACCTTGTCTTGAATTGGGAGAACTGCCACTTTATGGTTAATGAAGGTATTGTCTTGGGGCATAAAGTTTCTGAAAGAGGTATTGAAGTTGATAAAGCTAAGGTTGATGCTATTGAAAAGATGTCATGTCCCAAGGACATCAAAGGTATAAGAAGTTTCCTTGGTCACGCCAGTTTTTATAGGAGGTTCATTAAGGACTTCTCAAAAAATTTCTCGGCCTCCGACTAATTTATTACAAAAAGATATACCATTTGTTTTTTATGATGATTGCGTAGAAGCATTGGAAATACTTAAGAAAGCATTGATCTATGCACCTATTATTCAGCCACCTAATTGGAATTTACCCTTTGAAATTATGTGTGATGCTAGTGATTATGCTGTAGGTGCTGTTTTAGGGCAAAGAGTTGATACGAAATTAAATGTTATTCAATATGCTAGTAAAACTCCAGACAATGCTCAGAGAAATTATGCTAATACTGAAAAAGAATGCTTAGCAGTTGTATTTGCTTGTGATAAGTTCAGACCTTATATTGTTGATTCTAAAGTAACTATTCACACGGATCATGCTGCTATCAAATATCTTATGGAAAAGAAAGATGCTAAACCTAGACTTATTAGATGGGTTCTCTTGCTACAATAATTTGATTTGCATATTATTGATAGAAAGGGAGCTGAGAACCCCATTGCAGACAACTTGTCTAGGCTAGAGAATGTTCTTGATGACCCACTACCTATTGATGATAGCTTTCCCGATGAACAATTAAATGTCATAAATGCTTGTCGTACTGCTCCATGGTATGCTGATTATATTGTTGCTATATTTATACCACCTAGTTTCACATACCAGCACAAGAAAAAGTTCTTTTATGATTTGAGACATTACTTTTGGGATGGCCCACATCTTTATAAAGAAGGAGTAGATGGTGTTATTAGGCGTTGTGTATCTGAGCATGAACAGGAACAGATCCTACGCAAGTGTCACCCCGAAGCTTATGGAGGACACCACACTGGAGATAGAACTTCACATAAGGTATTGCAATCCGGTTTTTATTGGCCTACTCTCTTCAAGGATGCCCGTAAGTTTGTTGTATCTTGTGATGAATGTCATAGAATTGGTAATATTAGTAGACATCAAGAAATGCCTATGAATTACTCACTTTTTATTGAACCATTTGATGTTTTGGGCTTTGATTATATGGGACCTTTTCCTGCCTCCAATGGATACACACATATTTTAGTTGCTGTTGATTACGTTACTAAGTGGGTAGAAGCTATTCCAACTAGTATTGCTGATCATAACACCTTTATTAAGATGCTTAAAGAAGTTATTTTTCTGAGGTTTGGAGTCCCTAGATATTTAATGACTGATGGTGGTTCACATTTTATTCATGGTGCTTTCTGTAAAATGCTTGCTAAATATGATGTTAATCATAGAATTGCATCTCCTTATTACCCGCAGTCTAGTGGTCAAGTAGAATTGAGCAATAGAGAACTCAAATTAATTTTGCAAAAGACTGTTAATAGATCTAGAAAGAATTGGTGCAAGAAGCTTGATGATGCATTATGGGCCTATAGAACTGCATATAAAAATCCTATGGGTATGTCTCCGTATAAAATGGTTTATGGAAAAGCATGTCACTTACCTCTTGAACTAGAACATAAGGCTTATTGGGCTATTAAAGAGCTCAATTATGATTTCAAACTTGCCGGTGAGAAGAGGTTATTTGACATTAGCTCACTTGATGAGTGGAGAACCCAGGCCTACGAGAATGCCAAATTATTTAAAGAAAAAGTTAAAAGATGGCATGACAAAAGAATACAAAAGCGTGAGTTTAATGCAGGCGATTATGTATTGCTATACAACTCTTGTTTAAGATTTTTTGCAGGAAAACTTCTCTCTAAATGGGAAGGTCCTTACGTTATCGAGGAGGTCTATCATTCCGGTGCCATAAAAATCAACAACTTCGAAGGCACAAATCCGAAGGTGGTGAACGGTCAAAGAATTAAACATTATATCTCAGGTAATCCTATAAATGTTTAAACCAATATTATTGAAACCGTAACCCCGGAGGAGTACATAAGGGACACTTTCCGGAATGTTTCAGACTCCGAAAAGGAATAGGTGTGTGGTACGATAAGTAAACCAACTCCAAAACAAGAATTATATAAGTTGCTGTTCTAAGAATGATCATGATGCCCTCATGTCCGTATTTTATTTTTATCGACACCTCTATCTCTAAACATGTGGACATATTTTTCAATTTCGGTCTAAACATACGTCCATTTTGTGTCATGCTTTTATATCGATATTTATTGCATTATGGGCTGTTATTACACATTATGTCACAATACTTATGCCTATTCTCTCTTATTTTACAAGGTTTACATAAAGAGGGAGAATGCCGGCAGCTGGGATTCTGGGCTGGCAAAGGAGCAAATATTGGAGACCTATTCTGCACAGCTCCAAAAGTCCTGAAACTTCACGGAAGTCATTTTCAGAATATATAAAAAATACTGAGCACAAGAAGTTCCGGAGGGGGCCACACCCTGCCCATGAGGGTGGGGGGCGCGCCCTACCCCCCTGGGCGCACCCCCTGCCTCGTGGGCCCCCTGGTGGCCCTCTGATGCCCATCTTCTGCTATATGGAGTCTTTCGATGAGAAAAAAAATCATAAGCCAGCTTTCTGGACGAGACTCCGCCGCCACGAGGCGGAACCTTGGCGGAATCAATCTAGGGCTCCGGCGGAGCTGCTTTGCCGGGGAAACTTCCCTCCGGGAGGGGGAAATCTTCGTCATCGTCATCACCAACGAGCCTCTCATCGGGAGGGGGTCAATCTCCATCAACATCTTCACCAGCACTGAGGGAGTCCTGGATTAGGGGGTGTTCGGGTAGCCGGACTATACCTTCAGCTGGACTCCAGGACTATGAAGATACAAGATTGAAGACTTCGTCCCGTGTCCGGATGGGACTTTCCTTGGCGTGGAAGGCAAGCTTGGCGATGCAGATATTCAAGATCTCCTACCATTGTAACCAACTATATGTAACCCTAACCCTATCCGGTGTCTATATAAACCGGAGGGTTGTAGTCCGTAGGCAATAAACTCCATATACAACAATCATACCATAGGCTAGCTTCTAGGGTTTAGCCTCCTTGATCTCGTGGTAGATCTACTCTTGTACTACCCATATCATCAATATTAATCAAGCAGGACGTAGGGTTTTACCTCGATCAAGAGGGCCCGAACCTGGGTAAAACATCGTGTTCCCTGCCTCCTGTTACCATCCGACCTAGACGCACAGTTCAGGACCCACTACCCGAGATCCGCCGGTTTTGACATCGACATTGGTGCTTTCATTGAGAGTTCCTCTGTGCCATCACAATCAGGAAGGATGCCTCCTCCCGTCTTTAAAGACGGCACCGTTGCTAAGGGAGCCTTGTCTGTCGGCCAAACCCTCCGGCTAGGTGGTTTCCTCATGACCGCCTGTTTGGCTGTTGCGCCGACGGTGACCTCTCGGGTCATCAAAAGCAACCTACACATCAGCTCGGAGCTCGTCGAGCTGCTAGATCCAATGGAGCTCTCTTCCGTAAACGAGCTCTTGGATCGCATCGCCGCCCTGGGGGTCGCTACGGATTATGACCAGGTTGGGCTTAAACCCGATCTAAGAGAAATTAACTCTCCCCAAGTCACCCACCATGTTGCCGTGGTAGAGGCGCAGTGCGGCGACCCTTCATCTATTTTAAGGACTAGCTACGTCCGAATTCCCGACTCCTCCAAGCCGGATACCCACGGAGAGGAAGATGTAACTCAAGACCTGAGCTTAGGATCAGGCAACGGGCTAGATTCGTTGGACAACATCCAAGAATCCGAACTTCAGAGTTCGGAAACTCTTCGGCCTCTGAATCTTGGATTGGGTGAGGTTTCAGATTCAACGACACCCGCCCACCCGAACATAAGCAATCTCTCCCAAATCAGGCAGAGGCCCGAGGAAACAGTACATCATTACTGGGCCAGATTCCTCCTGGTTATGAACAGCATAAAGGATTGCCGTGAGGGAGACGCAATCTCAATTTTCTGCAGTAATTGCACGGACGAGGGAATCCTTAATGCCGTAAGTCGTCGTGATATTACACGCTTCGCTGACTTGGCGTCCATAGTACAAAAATACTGTGCGATGGAAAGCACGTGGAAAACCGAAATAAAATTTTGGGATAATCCGGCCTTGAATAGTAATCCCGTCCGAACTAAGAGGGTGCATCATCATAGGACACCCGGGATGAACACCAAAAAGCCAAAACCCTCTACACGGCATGGAACCGTACTGGAAAGGTGGCTTGATGGACCCTGTAGAATTCATAGTATAGAGGACGCCACACCAACTCACAGCCTTAGAGCATGTTGGATACTCCGGCAGGTGGCCAAAATTGGCGAGGACCTCTTAATTCTGGAGGCCGTAGAAAGCCAGCCCGAGGACACCAGTATCGTTCTCACAGTCTTCGAGACTTTCGCATCAAACAATATGCGAAAAAGAACACTCCGCAGCCTCGCCGAAGTCTATCAAGTTGCAACAATAAATCCATGGAGCGACACTGCTATTACCTTCAACTCAAGTGATGAACCTAGATTCCGAACAACCAGAGCACCAGCCGCATTGGTACTCAGTCCCATAGTGGACGGCTTTCGCCTCACCAAGGTGCTCATGGATGGAGGCAGCGGACTGAACCTCATTTATGAGGAAACCCTTCAAAAAATGGAAATAGACTGGAACCGCATCGAGCGAAGCAGCACAACCTTTAGAGGAATAATCCCCAGTCGAGAAGCGCGCTGCACAGGAAAAATCACACTAGATGTGGTGTTCGGCACACCGGATAATTATAGGTCCGAAGAAGTCACGTTTCAGGTGGCCCCGTTTAAGAGCGGATATCACGCTTTACTAGGGCGGGAAGCATTCACAATCTTCCAAGAAATACCCCATTACGGGTACATGAAGCTTAAGATGCCCGGGCCAAATGGAATTATCACTCTAGCTAGTGATCCGGACATAGCACTCCGCGCCGAAAACAAGACGGCCGCATTAGCCCTTGAGGCGCTATCCGAAGCCTTAGTGGCCGAGGAACTGACTGCGCTGCGCTCCATGGTTAATCGGGGTCCATCACCAGCACCATCTCCTCTCAAACCCTAGTTCATATCTTGTATCCAATTCTTGTCTCTAAGTCCGGGATTGGTACCTGTGGGTTACTAGTAGTGTTGATTACTCCTTAGTTGATGCTAGTTGGTTTATTTGGTGGAAGATCATATGTTCAGATCCTATATACATATTAATACCCCTCTGATTATGAACATGAATATGCTTTGTGAGTAGTTACGTTTGTTCCTGAGGACATGGGAGAAGTCTTGCTATTAGTAGTCATGTGAGTTTGGTATTTGTTCGATATTTTGATGAGATGTATGTTGTCTCTCCTCTAGTGTTGTTATGTGAACGTCGACTACATGACACTTCACCATTATTTGGGCCTAGAGGAAGGCATTGGGAAGTAATAAGTAGATGATGGGTTGCTAGAGTGACAGAAGCTTAAACGCTAGTTTATGCGTTACTTCGTAAGGGGCTGATTTGGATCCATATGTTTCATGCTATGGTTAGGTTTACCTTAATACTTTTGTTGTAGTTGTGGATGCTTGCAATAGAGGTTAATCCTAAGTGGGATGCTTGTCCAAGTAAGGACAGTACCCAAGCACCGGTCCACCCACATACCAAATTATCAAAGTACCAAATGCGAATCATATGATTGTGATGAAACCTAGCTTGACGATAATTCCCTTGTGTCCTCGGGTGCGCTTTTCTCTATGTAAGAATTTGTCTAGGCTTGTCCTTTGCTACAAAAAGAATTGGGCCACCTTGCTGCACTTTATTTAATTTTGTAACTTGTTGCTCGTTACAAATTATCTTATCACAAAACTATCTATCACCTATAATTTCAGTGCTTGCAGAGAATACCTTGCTGAAAACCGCTTATTATTTCCTTCTGCTTCTCGTTGGGTTCGACACTCTTACTTATCGAAAGGACTACGATAGATCCCCTATACTTGTGGGTCATCACACGTCACCTCACCAGGCCCTAAGTGCCTTCACCCCCTCACGGAGCAACCAGCGGCAGGCTGGTGACCATAACGGCAGATCGTGTTCTTCCTTGTGCTGGCTCGCAGGAATCTCACGAGGATAACACTAGGCGGCACCGCGAGCTCCCACATCTTCCAAGTAATCCTCTTGCATGTTAGAAGGGGGGCTCCTGAGCATCGCGACTCAGGAGCTCTTACTGGCTCTCCAGCCCTCACCCCCTGGCCTTGACCACGGCATGCGACCTGGCAGACCAGCGGCGGCTGAGCTCGCTCGAGGGCCGGGACCTGAGGACGTAGAGCACAAAGGAGAGCATTGAAAGGGGAAGGACTCGTATGGGCCTGACCTAGCTACGTTGTGGATGTTCATGCACAGGTCTGGCGCATCAGGAAGAATCGACCCTGGACCGCCAAGATAAGTCACGAGCTTAGATCAACTAATCGTTGGAACCTAGGGGACACGCTTGTCGCAGCCCTGTTGCGGCAACGTCACCTCCCTTTCTTATCTTACCACGGCTGCTTGAGCACTAAAGGGGACCCCCTGAGCATCGCGCCTCAGGGGTTCTTACTAGACCTCGGGCCGCTCACCTCCTGGCGTTGACCACGGCACGCGACCTGGCATACCAGCGACAGCTGAACCTTGCCTGGGGACCGGGACCTGTCAGCGTAGAGCAACAAGCTATCGCGAGATTGGAAAGGGAAGACCGAGCCTAAACAGGACTTGCGCTCACAAGGCTTCCATAATTAGGATAATATCAACAAAAGACATTGCAGACCCTTTACATGCCCCCACGGGGTACTTCTTGATTCCTCACAGGAAACAAAAGACGAGAACCTAGGAGAATCCTATCTACACACCCCCGCGGCTGACGCCATCATCAACAGTGGGCCGCGGGAGGCCGGTGCCAACCCCGTCCAGATCAGCGACGGTGGTGGCCGGACGTTGCGGCCCTGCTCCGGGCGCGACGAGAGCTCGGGGGCACATAGCTGTCGTCGCTCGTCTCCAGAGTCTCGTAGAGCTCGGGAGAACCGCTAGACTCCTAAGAATCGCTGCTGCTGGAGCAGCCGCGAGTGGGGCGCGCCTCATCTTGGTGCTCCCCTTTGGGGCAACACTCCAAGCGGTGACCGTCCGCGTCGAAGACCTTGAAGAACAACATGGAGGCACCGTCGTACTCGAAGTGGATCGCGAGGGCGCCCTCCGCATGGCAAACCCGCGCGACCTCTCCCCAGCCGCGGGTCATGAAGATCTTGCTGGTGGAGACTGCTTCAACCTCTGCTCCGGTCGCTGGAGCGTCGCAATCGGCATGCTGCAACCAGAGCTCGAGAGGCCCCCTCGGCGGCATCACGTCGGAGAAGAAACGCGGGAAGCAGATCCAGGAGCTTGGGGGCATCACCTCCCACAGCACGAGCTCACGTGAGGAGTCCGCAGCATGGACTCCAGGAGAGACGGCGCTCGTCGCCGCAGCGCGTCGACCTTGGCCGTGGTGCGCGCACCGGTGCTCGTTGCTCCTTCCTCCTGAGCCCCCGGCTTGAGCGTGCAAGGGCAGTGGATACCCAGGAGGAGGCCGCTCGCACCAAGGCCTCATCACCATCTGCATCTCCGCGGCGTCGCAACTATGGACCGAGCTCTTCTTCGGTGGGAGCAGCGCTGGCACGTTGAGGGGAACCTTTCCCTCCTCCTCAGCCAAAAACCTACGGATCGGCGCCATTGAAGTTGCTACTAGTAGTGGAGCAGAGGAGGAAGAAGCAGGCGGAATGGGAAGAAGTGGGGGATGGGGATCCTCCCCTTCCTCATTTATAGCAAGAGAAGGCCAACCAGCGCCCCCCATGATCACAGGTAATGATGGTTTTCCTTGCATGTCGCAGGGACTTGTCAAGCCGGGCAGTTGCCGAGATAGCATGGGGAAGCGGAGACGCCCACGTCCAATCAACCGCCACACGTCAATCGAGGCCGCAGGCTTTTGGGGCCCGCGGCACTCCGCGCTTGACCTTTGGCTTCACCTCGAAGCCAAGCCCGAGTGCGCCTTGGGCCCGGGAGCTACTATCGGCGTTATGGGAACAGGGGTCCCTAGACTTGCCTACCTGCAGCCCGCGGCGTGGCTGGGCTGGCAGGTCTGTACGGCCCATCTTCATCGACAAGGCATTCAAGACCCTCACGAGGGGCCAAGTCTCGCGAGGCGGACGGCGCAAGACCTCCTCAGGAGCGGCCTCGCCATGCAGGCTCACGAGGGGCGGAGAGATCAAGGCAAGGTAAACCTTGCGAGGTCCTCGTGACATGAGCCATGACGATCAAGACTAGGCGGGCGCCAGCGCGCGCAGTGTCTTTGCTTCCTCTTTGCTGCCAAGGGGGAAAGCGCAGGCGCGGAGTACCGAGGCATCAAGCAAAGGTTTCCATATCGGTGCAACAAGACCAAGACCAGCAGGACGACAAGATGGAGGTCACCATGGAGCCCAAGACGGCGTCACCACCAGAGCCTTTTGCAGGCGAAGACCACTTTTGTCAGGATAAGCTGTACTAGCTGTCCCCTTTCAAATTGGCCGTTGTTGGCTCCCTTTCCGCTCAATATTTGGGGAGAGGACCAGGGCCTATATAAGTAGAACTGGCCACCACAGCAGAGGGGATCAACCTCATCACGAATCGAGGACGGATCATCAAGATCATCCCCAACCACACACCCACCAAGCACAAGAACACCTCAACCTCAGGAGGTTGTTCTTCCCCTTATACTGTTCATCATCAGCCCAAGAGGCAATCCACCACCACCACACTAGAGTAGGGTGTTACACCACAAGGGTGGCCCGAACCAGTATAAATCTTGTGTCTTTGTGTTGCAAGTTCGTCGAGTTCGTCCGTGAGATCATAGAGAGCTAGGGCGTGGATCGGTAGGAAGGAAACCTTCGCGCGCACCCCAGTGTTCGAACCTTGAGGGTTTGCCGGAACCCGTGATCCGACAGTTCTGTACCATCAGGTCCTGAGTGTTTCAGCCGTTACATATGAGCGACTGAGATTCCCAACAACTTCAGGTTGGCCACGGGAATCAACAAGTTCACCTGCGAATCCAAGCCCGAAATCTGGCTAGAAGATTACGGAGTGGCGGTCTAGATTGGTGGCGCCAATGATAATGTGGCCATGAAGCAATTGCCACTGATGCTAGAGGGCTTTGCTGGCGCTTGGCTAACACAGCTCCTGCCGGGTAGCATTTTTTGCTGGGATGATTTGGCAAAGGTGTTCCTCAAGATTTTCAAAGGCACATACAAGAGAGCAGGAGGTTTGACCGAGTTGCGGCACTATGTGCAGAAACAGAATGAAACTCTCCGAGAGTATATTCAGCGGCGGGCCACTTTGCACAATCTGGTGGAGAATGTCACCAAGCACTAGGCAATCTACTCCTTCAAGGCCGGAGTTAGATACCGGGAGCTGAACATGAAGTTCGGCCGAACTGAGACCCCGACTCCCAGTTGGGCTATGGAGATAGCCAACCGGTATGCCAATAGTGAAGAAGAAGACTGGCTAAGGAGTGGCGAGAGCCGAGCAGGCGATGCACATCAGTCGGAGAACAAGGGAAAGAACCACAAGCAGATGGCAGATGTTGGAGGGAGCGCTGAGGCCGTGGCTCTGCCCGGCCCAGGGAAGAAGAGATCCCAAAACTAGAAAAACGATTGGAAGGGGAAAAAGCAAGTCACCATGAAGAACGACATCCTCGACCAACCTTGCCAGATCCACACAAAGAAATATGAAGAAGGCAATTTGATCTTGCCCAAACACACCACTCGGGAGTGTCGACTCCTGAAGCAAGAGATGCAGCAAGATTCTTCTAGAGACAAGGATGAAGATGACGATGACGAGGCCAAGGGTACTTCCGGGTACCCCAACGTCGAGAACGTCTTGATGATCTTTGCCGACATCGAGAGCATCGGGGCTCCGGAGAGGGGGATTCGTCGCCGTCGTCATCATCAACCATCCTCCATCACCAATTTCATGATGCTCACCGCCGTGCGTGAGTAATTCCATCGTAGGCTTGCTGGACAATGATGGGTTGGATGAGATTTATCATGTAATCGAGTTAGTTTTGTTAGGGTTTGATCCCTAGTATCCACTATGTTCTGAGATTGATGTTGCTATGACTTTGCTATGCTTAATGCTTGTCACTAGGGCCCGAGTGCCATGATTTCAGATCTGAACCTATTATGTTTTCATGAATATATGCGAGTTCTTGATCCTATCTTGCAAGTCTATAGTCACCTATTATGTGTTATGATCCGACAACCCCGAAGTGACAATAATCGGGATACTTCTTGGTGATGACCATAGTTTGAGGAGTTCATGTATTCACTATGTGCTAATGCTTTGTTCCGGTTCTCTATTAAAAGGAGGCCTTAATATCCCTTAGTTTCCGATAGGACCCCGCTGCCACGGGAGGGTAGGATAAAAGATGTCATGCAAGTTCTTTTCCATAAGCACGTATGACTATATTCGGAATACATGCCTACATTACATTGATGAATTGGAGCTAGTTCTGTGTCACCCTATGTTATGACTGTTACATGATGAACCGCATCCGGCATAATTATCCATCACTGATCCGGTGCCTACGAGTTTTCCATATACTGGTTTACGCTTATTTACTTTCCCGCTGCTACTATTACAATCACTACAAAATACCAAAAACATTACTTTTGCTGTCTTTACTTTTGTTGCTGCTACCACCACTATCATATTACTTTGCTACTAAACACTTTGCTGTAGATACTAAGTTTCTAGGTGTGGTTGAATTGACAACTCAGCTGCTAATACTTGAGAATATTCTTTGGCCCCCCTTGTGTCGAATCAATAAATTTGGGTTGAATACTCTACCCTCGAAAGCTGTTGCGATCCCCTATACTTATGGGTTATCAGTGATGGACTTCTGAAGCGCTTATCACGCCATCCTGGGTAGGCCTACCTACGCACATTCTAGGGCCCGTCCATGTTATGTGTATCTTAAGCTTAAGATGCCAGGGCCGAAAGGCGTGATCACCATCACGGGAAATCAGAAGTTGGCCGAAGAGTGCCTCTAGAAGGGCTCCCAGATTGCTGATGAGTAGAGGGCAATGGCCGAGCTGGACGAATACAAGAAGGCGGTGGATGCAAGCGAGTTGTTGAAATCCAAGAAGCCGACTGTGGAATCTACTTTCCAGTCGGTCGGGGAAACGAAGGCAGTTCAGATCAATCCCAAAGTCCTGAGCGCTGCCCCGACCAACATCTCCATCACCCTCGATAACAAATAGTAATCCGAGATCGTTCAGTTCCTCCGTGAGAACTCAGACATCTTCACATGGAAGCCTTCTGACATGCCGGGTGTTCCTAGGGAACTGGCCGAGCACAAACTTCGTGTCGATTCGATGATGAAGCCTATAAAGGAGCATCTTCGGAGATCTTCCACTGAGAAGCGCAAGGTGATTGGCGAAGAGATAGCGCGGCTCTTAGCCATTGAGTTCATCCGAGAGGTGTACCACTCCAAGTGGCTCACCAATGTTGTCCTGGTGCCGAAGAAAGACAAATCTCTTCAAATGTGTGTAGATTTTAGGCATATCAATCGGGCCTACCTGAAATATCATTTCTCTCTCCCTCGAATAGATCAGATAGTAGATTCTACTGCCGGACGTTAGCGGTTGTCGTTTCTGTATGCTGATGCGGCTTGAACTACATCGACATTTCCCCAAAGAGGAAGGGATGATGCAACATAGCTATGGTAGGTATTTCCCACAGTGATGAGACCAAGGTTATCAAACCAGTAGGAGAACCACACAACACTACGTGAACGGCACATTCACACAAAGAACAAATACTTGGAACCCGAGGTAAAAGAGGGGTTGTCAATCCCTCCCGGGTAAAATGATAGATAAATTTGTAGTAGATCGGATAAATAGATCTCGCGGGAACGCGAGATAAAATAAATAGCAATAAATTGCAGCAGGATATTTTTGGGTTTTTGGATTAACTGATCTGAAAATAAAAGCAAATAAAAATATATCCCGAAGGCAAATATGATAAGGAAGAGACTCGGGGGCCATATATTTCACTAGTGGCTTCTCTCGAGAAAAATAGCATACGGTGGGTAAACAAATTACTGTTGGGAAATTGGTAGAACTTCAAATAATCATGATGATATCCAGGCAATGATCATTATATAGGCATCACCTCCAAGATTAGTAGACCGACTCCTGCCTGCATTCACTACTATTACTCCACTCATCGACCATTATCCAGCATGCATCTAGTGTATTAAGTTCATGGAGAAACGGAGTAATGCAATAAGAATGGTGACTAGATCTATTCATGTAGGTATAGATCCCATCTTGTTATCCTTAATGGCAACGATACATATGTGTCATTTCCCCTTATGTCACTGGGATTGAGCACCGTAAGATCGAACTCATCACAAAGCACCTCTGCCCATGGCAAGAAAAATCGATCTAGTCGGCCTAACTAAACCAAAGATTCGAAGAAGAAATACGGGGCTATAAGTAATCATGCATATAAGAGATCAAAAGACTCAAATAATTTTCATGGATGAAAACATAGATCCGATCATAAACTCAAAGTTCATCGGATCCCAACAAACGCGCCGCAAAAGGAGTTACATCAAATAGATCTCCAAGATACTATTGTATTGAGAATCAAAGAGAGAGAGGAAGCCATCTAGGTACTAACTACGGACACGTAGGTTTACAATGAACTACTCACACATCATCGGATAGGCACAATTGAGGATGTTGAACCCCTCCGTGATGGTCTCTAGATTGGATATGTGGTTTCCGGAACTTGCGGCGGCTGGAATTGTGTTTCGTTGACTCCCCTAGGGTTTTTGGAATATTGGGGTATTTATAGAGCAAAGAGGTGGTGCGGGAGGCCACTGAGGTGGGCACAACCTGAAGGAAATATGCCCTAGAGGCAATAATAAAGTTGTTATTTATATTTCCTTATAAAATGATAAATGTTTATTATTCATGCTAGAATTGTATTAACCGGAAACTTAGTACATGTGTGAATACATAGACAAACAAAGTGTCACTAGTATGCCTCTACTTGACTACCTTGTTAATCAAAGATGGTTAAGTTTCCTATCCATAGATATGAGTTGACATTTGATGAATGGGATCACATCATTAGAGAATGATGTGATTGACTTGACCCATCCGTTAGCTTAGCACTATGATCGTTTAGTTTATTGTTATTTCTTTCTCCATAACTTATACATGTTCCTATGACTATGAGATTATGCAACTCCCGAATACCAGAGGAACACTTATTGTGCTATCAAACGTCACAACGTAACTGGGTGACTATAAAGATTCTCTACAGGTGTCTCCGATGGTGTTTGTTGAGTTGGCATAGATCAAGATTAGGATTTGTCACTCTGTGTATCGGAGAGGTATCTCTGGGCCCTCTCGGTAATGCACATCACTTTAAGCCTTGCAAGCAATGTGACTAATGAGTTAGTTGCGGGATGATGCATTACAGAACAAGTAAAGAGACTTGCCGGTAACGAGATTGAACTAGGTATTGAGATACCGACGATCGAATCTCGGGCAAGTAACATACCGATGACAAAGGGAACAACGTATGTTATTATGTGGTTTGACCTATAAAGATCTTCGTAGAATATGTGGGAGCCAATATGAGCATCCAGGTTCCGCTATTGGTTATTGACAAGAGATGAGTCTCGGTCATGTCTACATAGTTCTTGAACCCGTAGGGTCCACACGCTTAACGTTCGATGATGATTGGTATTATGAGTTTATGCGTTCTGATTTTCGGAAGGTTGTTCGGTATCCTGGATGTGATCACGGACATGACGAGGAGTCTCAAAATGGTCGAGACATAAATATTGATATATTGGATGACTATATTCGGGCACCGGATGAGTTCCGGTGGTCACCGGATATATATTGAAGTGCCGGAAGGGTTATTGGAACCACCGGAGAAGTAATGGGCCTTATTGGGCCTAGGGGAGAGAGAGAGGGGCTGCCAAGGTTTGGCCGCGCCCCCTCATGGGCCTAGTCCGAATTGGACTAGGGGGAGGGGCAGCGCCCCCTCCTTCCTTCTGTTTCCCCTCCTTCCTTCTTCTCCTAGGACTAGGAAAGGGGGGAGTCCTACTCATACTAGGAGGAGGATTCCTCCCCCCTTTGGCGGACCTTTGAGGGCCGGCCGACCTCCCCCTCCCTCCTTTATATACGTGGTGAGGGGGGCACCCTAGAACACACAAGTTGATTATTTAGCCATGTGCGGTGCCCCCCTCCACAGATTTCCATCTCGGCCATATTGTCGTAGTGCTTAGCCGAAGCCCTGTGTCGGTAAATTCATCATCACCGTCACCATGCCATCATGCTGATGAAACTCTCCCTCGGCCTCAGCTGGATCTAGAGTTCGAGGGACGTCACCGACCTGAACGTGTGCAGATCGCGGAGGTGTCGTGCGTTCGGTACTTGATCGGTTGGATCATGAAGACATTTGACTACATCAACCGCGTTACTAAACGCTTCCTCTTTCGGTCTACGAGGGTACGTAGACATACTCTCCCCCTCTCGTTGCTATGCATCTCCTAGATAGATCTTGCATGATTGTAGGATTCTTTTTGAAATACCGCGTTCCCCAACAGTGGCATCCAAGCCAGGTCTATGCGTAGATGTTATATGCACGAGTAAAACACAAAGGAGTTGTGGGCGTGGGTATATACATATTGCTTGTTGTCACTAGTTGATTCTTGATTTAGCGGTATTGTTGGATGAAGCGACTCAGACCGACATTACGCGTACGCTTACGCGGGACTGGTTCTACCGACGTGCTTCGCACACCGGTGGCTAGTGGGTGCTTGTTTCTCCAACTTTACTTGAATCAGTTTCCATGAATAGGGTTCTTTCTGAAGATCAAAAAGCAATCACTATATTACATTGTGGTTTTGATGCGTAGGTAAGAACGGTTCTTGCTAGAAGCCCGTGGCAGCCACGTAAAACTTGCAATAATAAAGTAGAGGACGTCTAACTTGTTTTTGCAGGGCATGTTGTGATGTGATATGGTCAAGACGTGATTATATAAATTGTTGTATGAGATGATCATGTCTTGTAACACTGTTATCAGCAACTGGCAGGAGCCATATGGTTGTCGCTTTATTGTATGAAATGTAATCGCCATGCAATTGCTTTACTTTATCACTAAGTGGTAGCGATAGTCATAGAAGAAATAGTTGGCGAGACGACAACGATGCTTCGATGGAGATCAAGGTCTCAAGCCAGTGATGATGGTGATCATGACGGTGCTTTGGAGATGGAGATCAAAAGGCACAAGATGATGATGGGCATATCATATCACTTATATTGATTGCACGTGATGTTTATCCTTTATGCATCTTATTTTGCTTAGTTCGACGGTAGCATTATAAGATGATCTCTCACCAAATTTCAAGGTATAAGTGTTCTCCCTGAGTATGCACCGTTGCTACACTTCGTCGTGCTGAGACACCATGTGATGATTGGGTGTGATAAGCTCTATGTTCACATACAACGGGTGCAAGCCAGTTTTGCACACGCAAAATACTCGGTTTAAACTTGACGAGCCTAGCATATGCAGATATGGCCTCGGAACACTGAGACCGAAAGGTCGAGCATGAATCATATAGTAGATATGATCAAGATAGTGATGTTCACCATTGAAAACTACTCCATCTCACGTGATGATCGGACATGGTTTAGTTGATATGGATCACGTGATCACTTAGATGATTAGAGAGATGTCTATCTAAATGGGAGTTCTTAATTAATATGATTAATTGAACTTTAATTTATCATGAACTTAGTATCTTAGAGTATTTTGCATATCTATGTTGTAGATCAATAGCTCGCGTATAGCTCCCTGTTTTATTTTTTGATATGTTCCTAGAGGAAAATAAGTTGAAAGATGATAGTAGCAATGATGCGGACTAGGTCCGTGATCTAAGGATTATCCTCATTGCTGCACAGAAGAATTATGTCCTTGATGCACCGCTAGGTGACGGACCTATTGCAGGAGCATATGCAGATGTTATGAACGTTTGGCAAAGCTCGGTATGATGACTACTTGATAGTTTAGTGCACCATGCTTTACGGCTTAGAACTGGGACTTCAAAAATGTTTTTGAATGCCACGGAACATATAAGATGTTCCAAGAGCTGAAATTTGTATTTCAGACTCATGTCCGAGTCGAGAGGTATGAGACCTCTGACAAATACTTTTCCTACAAGATGGAGGAGAATAGCTCATCCAGTGAGCATGTGCTCAGAATGTCTGAGCAATATAATCGCTTGAATCAAGTGGGAGTTAATCTTCCAGATAAGATAGTGATTGACAGAGTTCTCTAGTCACTATCACCAAGTTACTGGAACTTCGTGATGAACTACAATATGCAAGGGATGACGAAAATGATTCCCCAAGCTCTTCGCGATTCTAAAATCGGCAAAGGTAGAAATCAAGAAAAGCATCAAGTGTTGATGGTTGATAAGACCACTAGTTTCAAGTAAAATAGCAAGGGAAAGAAAGGGAACTTCAAGAAGAATGGCAAGCAAGTTGCCACTCCCATGAAGAAGCCCACAGCTAGACCCAAGCCTAAAACTGAGTGCTTCTACTGCAAAGGAAATGGTCACTTGAAGCGAAACTACCCCAAATACTTGGCGGATAAGAAGGATGGAAAAGTGAACAAAGGTATATTTGATATATAGATTATTGATGTGTACTTTACTAGTTTTCATAGTAACCCGCAGGTATTTGATACCGATTTAGTTGCTAAGATTAGTAAGTCGAAACAGGAGTTACAAAATGAACAGAGACTAGTTCTGGGCAAGGTGATGATGTGTGTTGGAAGTGATTCCAAGGTTGATAAGATCACCATCGCACACTCCCTTTACCTTCGGGATTAGTGTTGAACCTAAAATAAATGTTATTTGGTGTTTTCGTTGAGCATAATATGATTGGATCATGTTTATTGCAATACGGTTACTCATTTAAGTCAAAGAATAATTGTTATTCTGTTTACATGAATAAAACCTTCCGAGGTCATACACCCAAGGTGAATGGTTTATTGAATCTCTATCATAGTGATACACATATTCATAATATTGATGCCAAAAGATGCAAAGTTGATAATGATAGTGCAACATATTTGTGGCACTGCCGTTTAGGTCATATTGATGTAAAGCACATGAAGGAACTCCATGCTGATGGGCTTTTGGAATCACTTGATTATGAATCACTTGATGCTTGTGAACCATGCCTCATGGGCAAGATGACTAAGACTCCATTCTTCAGAACAATGGAGCGAGCAACAGACTTGTTAGAAATAATACATACTGATGTGTGCGGTCCAATGAGTGTTGAGGCTCACGATGGGTATCGTTTTTTCTAACCTTCACAGATGATTTGAGTAGATATGGGTATATCTACTTGATGAAACATAAGTCTAAAACATTTGAAAAGTTCAAAGAATTTTAGAGTGAAGTGGAAAATCATCGTAACAAGAAAATAAAGTTTCTATGATCTGATCGCAGGAGACGAATATTTGAGTTACGAGTTTGGTATTCATCTGAAACAATGTGGAATAGTTTCGCAACTCACGCCACCTGGAACACCATAGCGTAATGGTGTGTCGGAACGTCATAACCGTACTTTATTAGATATGGTGCAATCTATGATCTATCTTAACCGAATTACCACTATCGTTTTGGGGTTATGCATTATAGATAGCTGCATTCATGTTAAATAGGGCATCGTCTAAAAATCTGTTGAGATGACACCGTATGAACTGTGGTTTAGTAAGAAACCTAAGTTGTCGTTTCTTAAAGTTTGGGGTTGCAATGCTTTTGTGAAAATTTTTCAGCCTGATTAGCTCAAACCCAAATTGGAGAAGTGCGTCTTCATAGGATACTCAAAAGAAACTGTTGGGTACACCTTCTATCACAGATCCGAAGGCAAGATATTTGTTACTAAAAATGGATCCTTTCTAGAGGAGTTTCTCTCGAAAGAAGTGAGTGGGAGGACAGTAGAACTTGATGAGGTAACTGTACCTTCTCCCTTATTGGAAAGTAGTTCATCACAGAAATTAGTTCTAGTGATTCCTACACCAATTAGTGAGGAAGCTAATGATGATGATCATCAAACTTCTGATTAAGTTACTACCGAACCTCGTAGGTCAGATCCTCACCAGAGTGGTACGGTAATCCTGTTCTGGAGGTCATGTTACTTGACCATGACGAACCTACGAACTATGAGGAAGCGATGATGAGCCCAGATTCCGCAAAATGGCTTGAGGCCATGAAATCTGAGATGGGATCCATGTATGAGAACAAAGTGTGGACTTTGGTCGACTTGCCTGATGATCGGCAAGCCATTGAGAATAAATGGATCTTCAAGAGGAAGACGGACGCTAATAGTAGTGTTACTATCTAAAAGCTCGAATTGTCGCAAAAAAGTTTTTCAACAAGTTCAAGGTGTTGACTACGATGAGATTTTCTCACTCGTATCGATGCTTAAAAGTCTGTCTGGATCATGTTAGTAGTTGCCGCATTTTATGAAATCTGGCAAATGGATATAAAAACTACATTCCTTAATGGATTTATAAAAGAAGAGTTGTATATGATGCAACCAGAAGGTTTTGTCAATCCTAAAGGTGCTAACAAACTGTGCAAGCTCCAGGGATCCATCTATGGACTGGTGCAAGCATCTCAGAGTTGGAATATACGCTTTGATGAATTGATCAAAGCATATGGTTTTACACAGACTTCTCGAGAAGCCTGTATTTACAAGAGAGTGAGTGGGAGCTCTGTAGCATTTCTGATATTATATGTGGATGACATATTGTTGATCGGAAATGATACTGAATTTCTGGATAGCATAAAAGGATACTTGAATAAGAATTTTTCAATGAAAGACCTCGGTGAAGCTGCTTACATATTGGGCATCAAGATCTATAGAGATAGATCAACAAGCTTGATAAATTTTTCAGTGAGTACATACCTTGACAAGTTTTTGAAGTAGTTCAATATGGAACAGTCAAAGAAGGAGTTCTCGCCTGTGTTGCAAGGTGTGAAGTTGAGTAAAGACTCAAAACACGACCACGACAGAAAATAGAAAGAGAATGAAAAATCATTCCCTATGCCTTAGTCACAGGTTCTATAAAGTATGCTATGCTGTGTACCAGACCTATTGTATACCTTAGCATGATTTTGGCAAGGGAGTACAATAGTGATCTAGGAGTAGATCACTGGACAATGGTCAAAATAATCCTTAGAGGACTAAGGAAATATTTCTCGGTTATGGAGGTGATAAAAGAGTTCGTCGTAAAGAGTTACGTCGATACAAGCTTTTGGCACTGATCTAGATGACTATAAGTCTCGATCTAGATACATATTGAAAATGGTAGCAATTAGCTAGAGTAGTTCCGTGTAGAGTATTATAGACATAGAAATTTGCAAAATACATACGGATCTGAATGTTGCAGACCCGTAGACTAAACTTCTCTCACAAGCAAAACATGATCACTCTTTGGGTTTTAATCACATAGCGCTGTGAACTAGATTATTGACTCTAGTAAACCCTTTGGGTATTAGTCACATGAAGATGTGAACTATTGGTGTGAAATCACATGATGATGTGAACTAGATTATTGACTCTAGTGCAAGTGGGAGACTGAAGGAAATATGCCCAAGAGGCAATAATAAAGTTGTTATTTATATTTCCTTATATCATGACAAAATATTTCTTAGTCATGCTAGAATTGTATTAACCAGAAACTTAGTACATGTGTGAATACATAGACAAACAGAGTGTCACTAGTATGCCTCTATTTGACTAGCTCATTAATCAAAGATGGTTAAGTTTCCTACCCATAGACATGAGTTGTCATTTGATGAATGGGATCACATCATTAGTGAATGATGTGATTGACTTGACCCATCCATTAGCTTAGCACTATGATCGTTTAGTTTATTGCTATTGCTTTCTCCATAACTTATACATGTTCCAATGACTATGAGATTATGCAACTCCCGAATACCAGAGGAACACTTAGTGTGCTATCAAACGTCACAACGTAACTGGGTGACTTCAAAGATGCTCTACAGGTGTCTCCGATTGTGTTTGTTGAGTTGGCATAGATCAAGATTAGGGTTTGTCACTCCGTGTATCGGAGAGGTATCTCTGGGCCCTCTCGGTAATGCACATCACTATAAGCCTTGCAAGCAATGTGAATAATGAGTTAGTTGTGGGATGATGCATTACAGAATGAGTAAAGAGACTTATCGGTAATGAGATTGAACTAGGTATTGAGATACCGACGATCGTATCTCGGGCAAGTAACATACCGATGACAAAGGGAACAGCGTATGTTGTTATGCGGGCTGACCGATAAAGATCTTCGTAGAATATGTGGGAGCCAATATGAGCATCCAGGTTCCACTATTGTTTATTGACCGGAGATGAGTCTTGGTCATGTCTACATAGTTGTCGAACCCGTAGGGTCCGCACGCTTAACGTTCGATGACGATCGGTATTATGGGTTTATGTGTTTTGATGTACCGAAGGTTGTTCAGAGTCCCGGATGTGATCACGGTCATGACGAGGAGTCTCGAAATGGTCGAGACATGAAGATTGATATGTTGGATGACTATATTCGGACACCGGATGAGTTCTGGGGGTCACCGGATATATATCATAGTGCCAGAAGGGTTATCGGAACCACCGGAGAAGTAATGGGCCTTACTGGGCCTAGGGAGAGAGAGAGGGGCTGCCAAGGGCTGGCCATGCGCCCTCCCATGGGCCTAGTCCGAATTGGACAAGGGGGAGGGGCAGCGCCCCCTCCTTCCTTCTCTTCCCCCTCCTCCCTTCTTCTCCTAGTAGGACTAGGAAATGGGGAGTCTACTCCTACTAGGAGGAGGATTCCTCCCCCCTTTGGCGCGCCTATGAGGGCCGGCCGGCCTCCCCCTCCCTGCTTCATATACGTGGGGAGGGGGCACCCTAGAACACATTAGTTGATTGTTTAGCCGTGTGCGGTGCCCCCCTCCATAGATTTCCACCTCGGTCATATTGTCGTAGTGCTTAGGCGAAGTCCCGCGTCGGTAAATTCATCATCACCGTCACCACGCCGTCGTGCTGACGAAACTCTCCCTTGGCCTCAGCTGGATCTAGAGTTCGAGGGACGTCACCGAGCTGAACGTGTGCAGATCACGGAGGTGCCGTGCGTTCGGCACTTGATCGGTTGGATCGCGAAGACGTTCGACTACATCAACCGCATTAGTAAATGCTTCTGCTTTCGGTCTACAAGGGTACATAGACATACTCTCTCCCTCTCGTTGCTATGCATCTCCTAGATAGATCTTGTGTGATCGTAGGAATTTTTTTGAAATACTGCGTTCCCCAACACAACCCACCAGGGTGCGCCTGGGCCCCTAGGCACGCCCAGGCGGGCTGTGCCCCCCTCAGGGCACCCCTCTGGTACTTCTTTGGCCCATCCCGTGTCTTCTGGCCCATAAAAATTCTCCAAAAAGTTTCACTGCGTTTGGACTCCGTTTTTATTGATTTTCTGCGAATTAAAAAACAAGCAAAAAACAACAACTGGTACTGGGCACTATGTCAATAGGTTAGTCCCAAAAAATGATATGAAGTTGCTATAAAATGATTGTAAAACATCCAAGAATGATAATATAACAACATGAAACAATCAAAAATTATAGATACGTTGGAGACGTATCAGCATCCCCAAGCTTAATTCCTGCTTGTCCTAGAGTAGGTAAATGACAAAAACAAAAATTTTGATGTGGAATGCTGCCTAACATGTTCATCACATATTCTTTTCCTTGTAGCATGGACATTTGGACTTTTATATGATTCAAAGCAATAGTCTAGTTTTGACATGAAGATTTCAATACTCTAGCATATCAACAAGCAACCATGTCTTTCAAAATATCAACACTAAAGCAAGTTATCCCTAGCCCATTATGCTCGATCATTGATCCATTCATGAAAAACACTCGCATATTAGCTACATCCAATGCTCAAGTACAATAGCAGTGCCCCTCAGTTGGTGCTTTATAAGAGAATATGGAGACTTAAAATTAAATTGAATAAAGTAAATAGAAAGGCCCTTCGCAGAGGGAAGTAGGGATTTGTAGAGGTGCCAGGGCTCAAAGCGAAAAAGATAGAGATAAAAACATTTTGGGTGGCATGCTTTTCCTGTCAACGAAAATGATCGAGTAGTTCCCAATACTTTACACGCTAGATATATCATAGGTGGTTCCCAAATAGAAAATAAAGTTTATTCCTTTTTCCACCATACTTTCACATTCCACGGCTAACTGAATCCACGGGTGCCGTCCATACGAACACTTTCCAAGGAATTTATTATTTGATAACATAAAGTAAATTCATTGTTCATTTCAGGACTGGGCATCCGTAATACCTTTGTTGTACTCTAGTGAAATGACAAGTGAATAAACACTCATCTTGAGAATAACACATCTAGGATGGAAACATATCAGCCACCCCCTACCATTTCATGAGCGGTTGATGTCGCTTGAAGCTACATCGGTATTTACCCAAAGAGGAATGGATGATGCAGCACATCGGCGGTAGGTATTTCCCTCAGATGTGAAACAAAGGTTATTGAACCAATAGGAGAACCAAGCAACACAACGTAAACAGCTCCTGCACATAAATAACAACTTCTCGCAATCCGACGTGTTAAAGGGGTTGTCAATCCCTTCCGGGGTACAGCGCCTCAAGATAGGTAAACACACATGAGGTAAATTTGTAGTAGATTGATAGATCAAACGCCGAATAAAATAAATAATAATAAATTGCAGCAAGGTATTTTTGGGTTTTTGGTTTAGTAGATCTGAAAATAAATGCAAAGGAAAAGTAGATCGCAAAGGCAAATAATATGAGAAAGAGACCCAGGGGCCATAGGTTTCACTAGTGGCTTATCTTGAGAAAAATAGCAAATGGTGGGTGAACAAATTACTGTTGGGAAATTGATAGAACTTCAAATACTCATGACGATATCTAGGCAATGATCATTACATAGGCATCACGTCCAAGATTAGTAGATCGACTCCTGCCTGCATCTACTACTATTACTCCACACATCGACCGCTATCCAGCATGCATCTAGTGCATTAAGTTCATGGAGAAATGGAGTAATGCAATAAGAACGATGACATGATGTAGACATGATCTATCAATGTAGATATAGACCCCATCATTTTATCCTTAGTACCAACGATACACACGTGTCGGTTCCCCTTCTGTCACTGGGATCAAGCACCGTAAGATCGAACCCACTACAAAGCACCTCTTCCCATTGAAAGATAAATAGATCAAGTTGGCCAAACAAAAACCAAACATTGGAGAAGAAATACGAGGCTATAAGCAATCATGCATAAAAGAGAACAAAGAAACTCAAATACTTTCATGGATATAAAAAGGTAGATCTGATCATAAACTCAAAGTTCATAGGATCCCAACAAACACACCGCGAAAGAGTTACATCATATGGATATCCAAGAGACCATTGTATTGAGAATCAAAAGAGAGAGAGGAAGCCATCTAGCTACTAACTACGTACCCTGATGGTCTACAAAGAACTACTCACACATCATCGGAGAGGCACCAATGGAGGTGGTGAACCCCATCCGAGATGGTGTCTAGATTGGATCTGGTTGTTCTGGACTCTGCGGCAGCTGGATCAATATTTCTTTGACTCCCCTAGGGGGGAATATTGGGGTATTTATAGAGAAAAGAGGCGGTCCGGGGGGCACCCAAGGTGGGCACAACTCACAGGGCGCGCTTGGGCCTCCCAGCGCGCCCTGGTGGGTTGTGCTCCCCTCGGGGCACCCCCCCAGGCGCAGCCATGGCCCATTGCGTTCCTTCTGGTTCATAAAAAAATTGCGTAAAGTTTCGTGGCATTTGGACTCCGTTTGATATTGATTTTCTGTGATGTAAAAAACATGAAAAAAACAACAACTGAAACTTGGCACTATGTCAATAGGTTAGTACCAAAAAATGATATGAAATGACTATAAATGATTATAAAACATCCAAGATTGATAATATAACAACATGGAACAATCAAAACTTATAGATATGTTGGAGACGTATCAACATCCCCAAGCTTAACTCCTACTCGTCCTCGAGTAGGTAAGTGATAAAAACAGAATTTTTGATGTGGAATGCTGCCTAACATGTCATGTCATATTCTTTTCTTTATAGCATGGAAATTGGGACTTTTATATTGTTCAAAGCAATAGTCTAGTTTTGGCATGATAATTTAAATACTCAAGCATATCAACAAGCAACCATGTCTTTCAAAATATCAACACTAAAATAAGTTATCCCTAGCCCATCATGCTCAACCATTGATCCATTCATGAAGCACACTCGCATATTAGCTATACCCAATACTCAAGTACGATCATATTGCCTCCTAGTTGGTGCTTTTATAAGAGAAGATGGAGACTCAAATTCAAAATAAAAATTGCATAAAGTAAAAGAAAGGCCCTTCGTAGAGGGAAGTAGGGATTTGTAGAGGTGCCAGAGCTCAAAGCGAAAAACTTAGAGATAAAAACATTTTGGGAGGTGTATCCATCCCACCAACGAAAACGACTTAGAGTTCCCAATACTTTCCATGCTTAGATATATTATAGGCGGTTCCCAAACAGAAAATAAAGTTTATTCCTTTTTCCACCATACTTTCACTTTCCATGGCTAGCTGTATCCACGCTTGCCCTCCATACCAACACTTTCAAATGAATTTATTATTTGACAACATAAAGTAAATTCATTTTTTTCATTTCGGGACTGGGCATCCGTAATACCTTTGCCTTACTCTCGTGTAATGACAAGTGAATAAACACTCATCGTGAGAATAACACATCTAACATGGAAAATATTAGCCACCCCTCACCGCTCCACGAGCGAAACGAACACACAAAAGAGAAGTGTCGTGGTGGGCGCACGGCAGATGCCATGGGATGGCTAAAGAGAGGAGGAGGCTCGAGGGCATTGGTGGGCTCCAGAGGCGAGGTCGGCATGAGCGAGCGCGGGACGCAAGACATACCCAGGTTCGGGGCTCTCCGGAGAGATAACACCCCTAGTCCTGCCGAGTGTAATAGTACAAAGTTGCTCCGAGAGCTGTATGGAGGGAGAAGGAGGTGTGGCCAAGGCTTAGGCTGCTCCCTCTCCTCGGGTGTTGCTTTGTGTGTGATCAATTGTGTGAATGAAGTGGGTTCTGCCCGTATGCGAGGAGGCTCCTGGGGGGTTTTATAGGTCAACCCCCTAGGGGTACAAGGGTAATATTACAAGGCCGTAGGGACGGCTTATCAGTGTCCAGGAACCCGGTGCTGGGACCCGCCGGGTGCCATGGCTCACCGGGTTATCCGGGCGCGGACCCCATGCGCCTAGGGGGCACTGTGTGCCGTCTTGTCGATCGTCAGGGCATGGTCGGGTTGAGTCGGCTACAGTGGTGCTCTGTCAGGTCGTTGCTTGTGGGCGTCATTGGTCACGCCGGGACACTGTTTCCACGCCCGACCTAGTTAGCGGGTAGGCGTAGGGCATTGTAGCCACGCCGGCCCTAGTCAACGGGTAGGTGGAGGGCACTGGTGCCTCGTCTGGCTGACCAGAGGCATGGGCGGGGTACTGTGGCGTTGATCATTAGTTGGCGGAGACTCGTCCCATCGTACGGCTAGGATGGGACGGCCACTGACCCTTGGCCGGGTTTGGAGAACATGCCAAGGGCGGTGCTGGCTTGCTGGAGAAGTCTTGAGCTTGGCTGTTGGGGCCGAGTCGAGGAGCATGGCGGGTCGGCCTGCTTGGTCGGATCGACCGACCTGGCCGAGTCGAGTAACTCGGCCAAGGTCGGTCCGGATTGAGGGCCGATGATGGCCCCGTTGTTTTCGAAAAGGATCCGAGTTCCATTGCATGCCTGGGGTTCATCCCCCGACAGTAGTCCCCGAAGCTGTGAAGGTCCGCCGTCTTCGAGTGGTGGGCCTTCGCAGTTTCCCCCTTGTGCAGAGGCAAACTTGGTGACCACCGGGTCTGGCAACACCCACTGTGTGCCGGCTTCCGGAAGCCGGATCACGACGTCTTGGTTGCGGCGGGAAACCGAGGGGCTCGACGAATCTTGGGCAATCTGTTGGGCTTCGCGCGGCCGTCACGTGGCGCCTGGGAGCCGGAAGGGCCTGACAGGCCACGCGCGTGATAGGACGGTGTGACGCTCTGGGGCCCGCCGCTGCACGCCCTTGGGCCACGCGTGCAGATTTATTGCGGCGTCCGCAGGTCGGTTGCTATTCTCCGGGCAGTTATTGCATGCGTACGTGCGCAATTATGGCAGGGAAGTGGGAGGGGCGAGCGCCGACGATCCCACTTCCCCACGTTTCGAATCATGGCCTATAAATTGGGGGCAAGGGGGGCGGCGGAGATCACTCACGCTCGCGCACTCCTGGCTCTTTGTCCTTCATGTGCTTCCGACGATCGCCGCCAGCTAAGACGCCCGCCGTTCCGAGCAGAGTTTTCCTGCCATCTTCGTTTCCCCTTTCTTCTTCCTCTTCACGCATGGGACGATGGCGCTGCCGTCAGGGATGGGATCGACTATCACCCTCGATGACATCACCTACCCCTGCGACACCAGGCTCCTGCCGAGGGTGGAGGAGGTCGAGGCTCGCCTCCCGCGAGGCGAGCAGGAGCCGCGGCCCAGA
Source organism: Triticum urartu (assembly GCF_003073215.2). Taxonomy (NCBI): domain Eukaryota; kingdom Viridiplantae; phylum Streptophyta; class Magnoliopsida; order Poales; family Poaceae; genus Triticum; species Triticum urartu. The sequence goes on from NC_053023.1 coordinate 566,842,482, forward strand.
GGCTCGGAGCGGGTGGTCTTCCTGCCGCACTTCAAGCGCGGGTTCGGGCTGCCCGCGAGCGGCTTCTTCCGCGAGATTCTGGAGTTCTTCGGGCTTCAGCCTCATCACCTTGGCGCCGGCGCAATCATGGATCTGTCCGGCTTCGTCACTCTCTGCGAGGGGTACCTGGGGGTCAAGCCTTTGATCGACCTCTGGGTGCGCTTCTTCTCTCTGAAGCAGCAGGGGCCGAAGGCCGGGGAGATGTCCGAGTGCAGGGCAGCCATCAACACCAAGCGGTCAGGCGCCGACTGCCCAAAGATGCCGCTGGAGGATTCCGCCAAGAAATGGCAGAATTCATTCTTCTACGTCCGCAGCGTCGGCGAGGACCGCATCAACCTTTCGCCGTTCATCAACTCACCGCCGTGGGGGAAGCTGAACTGGGGGTATTACCCCAAGCACCCGTCGCAGGAGGTGATCAACCTGTGCGAGCGAGTGTTGGTGATGAAGGAGCAGGAGGGGCTCACCGGCACCGACCTCATCACCGCCTTCATCGTCCGGTGGGTGCTGCCGCTGCAGCGGCGCGGCCACCTCATCGGTCAGATGGCCGGCCTCCAAGATCCCAACCGCATGGCGAATACGCAGTTCGCGGTGGACCAGATCGCGCGCCAGGTTAATGATATCTCCAAGGCCAACTTGGGGGTCGACTGGGCGTTCTGGAAGGCCCCGTACAGCCGCGCAAACCCGGCACCGTTGGTGAGTCCCTGGTCTCCGTACTTCGCTGCTGCTTATCTTCTCATTCGTCCTGACGCGACGCGGGAGGTGCTTCTGAATGCCATCCGGCACCCTTATGACTGGGCGCAGGCGCAGGTGGTGCGGGACGCCTCGGAGGAGCCCGAGGCCCAAGACGGAGCGGAGGCGGCGGCCACCGATACGGACGCAGGGCGCCGAGCAGGTGAGCCTTGTTTATATCCCTTGAGTTGCCGGTTGCGGGACGGCTTCCAAAATGTTGATGTGAGCTGTTGATGCAGCGGCGCCGGGTGGAGGAGGCGGCGGCGGGTCCGAAGCTGGGTCGTCTCGGGGGGTGGTGACGGCGTGGCGCCTGTAATGGAAGGATATCGCCCCGCCGCCGGGCCCGACTGTGAAGCGCGCGGCAAACCCGGCCGGAGCCGCGAAGCCGCCCGCCAAGAGGAGGCGCGACGCTCCGCAGGAAAGGGAGGCGAGGCCCGAAGTTCCGGTGGTGCCGGGTTAAGTGATTTCTTGTGCCCGAGCCAAGTTGCCAAGTGGCCCTGCTCGACCCGGCGTAATCATTTTTGTCTTGTTCTTCAGGTCGCCGATTTCGCTAGCGCTCGCGGCGGCAGATGCCGCGTGCGTCGAGGGCGCCGCATTCCGAAGGAGCCGATCTGGCGCTGCTGACCGGGACGAGGACGAGGATGGGGACGAAGCACCGGAGGATCCGGACCTCGTCCTGGACCCGGCCGACACCGAGGACCTGGCCTGGCGGGATCGGAACCAGGCCGAGGCGAAGCTGGCGGCGGCGTCGACCCAGGCCTGGGTCAGAGCCGCGACGGCATGGGCACAAGCCGGCGAAGGGCCGGCGTGGCCGGAGATGCCGGCGGGGACGGTGGCGGCGACGACGGTCTTCGTGCCGGCGTCGGCAAGGGAGCACGGCCAAGGCGGCCTTGTGGATGCGATGGACCTCGACCGGGAGGTCGTGGTTGTCGAGGACGGCACCCCATCACGGACCGACGTGGTCGAGCGGGAGGGGGCCGATGGAGGTGGCGGCGAGGGCGGCGCCGGAGGGGGCACCCCGGCCGTCGGCGGACGAGGCGCCGCTGGTGGTGGGGCCTAAAACCGCTCCGTTAACCGAGCCGGCATCGGTGCCGGGGAGGGCGCTGGAGAAGGCACCAGCTTCAGGGGTCGGCCAGCGGAGGGCACACCCTGGCGATCAGGGCCGGAGGACGCCGGGCTGCCGAGCTGCGGGCGTCGCGGAGCGGGACCAGCGAGGTCCCTTTCGGACCTCTGACCCAGGAGGAGGCGACAATGGCCGCCGTAACCCGTCGCCTGCGAGGGCGGACGGACCGGATCCAGGCTTTCGCCCGGGCCGAAGTCGAGGCGACATAGGATCTGGAGCGCGCCGTCTTCGTAAGTTTCAGTCCGCGCTCTGTTTTTTCTTTTTCTGTTGTTTTCCTCTTCGTGGGGCGCGTCAGCGCATCCACTGGGTGTAGCCCCTGAGATCCGGGCCAACTGCGTGGCAGTTGGGCCGAATCTTATCTTACTGGCTTGTGCTGATTGTTTCTTCTTGTAGCAACTTGACTCCTACTGGGTCAACGTCTTCAACCGGCTCCTTGAGAGGCATCGGCGTCTCAAGGAGGGGCGCGCCGCCAAGGAGGAGGAGCTCCGCGTCGCGACAAGTATTTCTTCTTCATGATCTTTTCTAGTGGGGGCGTGCTAGCGCACCCACTGGGTGTAGCCTCCGAGATTCGGGCCAACTGCGTGGCAGTTGGGTTGAATCTTAATGTAGTACTTTGTCGCCGAGTTTCTTCTTCTGCAGCCGAGGTGCTGTCTTGGAGGACCCGGCTGATTCGGGCTGGCTTTCGCTATGACCGGCTTGTCGTGGACGTCGGCCGGCTTGGGGCCGAGGTGGAGGCGGCGAGGGCGGAGGCGACGGGAGCCCGGAAGGCGCTTGACGAGGCCAGCCGGCTGCGGGAGCAGCTGGCGGGCGACAAGAGACGGCTCGAGGCCGAGGTGGAGCAGCTCAAGGCGAAGGCCGCCAAGGTCGTGGAGGCGCAGCAGGCCCTTGCCGAGGCGGACCAGCAGTGCGGCAAGCTGGCCGACGACAAGGGACAGCTCCAGGCCGAGGTGGAGTGCCTGAAAGCATTGGTGGCCACGGCGGAGGAGACCCGGCAGGGGGAGACCCGGCTCTGGGAGGAGGCCATGAAGGCGGCCGAGGACAAGGACGCCGAGCTGAAGGCGGCCCTTGCCAAGGTCGCTGACTTGGAGAAGGCGCTGGAGGAGCGCGACCGCACCATCGCCCGGGAGCAGCGCGGTACGTTGCTCGAAGCATAGCACCTGGAAGAGTCCTTCTCCAGTACGTGTTTTTCTTTGGTTTTGTTGTTGCTGCCGGGTTGGGACTCTGACCTCTCTTCCTTAGTAGTTTTGTTCTCACTTGCTTTTCTTCTTGATAGGGACCTTCCCGGAGACGCTCCCACTGGCGGAGGAGGCTGTCCGCTTTCAGCGAGACCCATAGGGAGTCATGGGCTCCGGGACCGACCCGAATGTGGCCTGGACCTTCCTGGAGATCGTGACTGCTGCCCAGACCCACCTGCGGGTCCTGAGCGACCAGATGGGGCGGCTTTCTCAGGCCGGCGTGGCGATGACGGCGACCCTCTGGCCGGGTTCCATTACGCCGGGCAGCTTCACACGGCTAGCGTGTTGGTTGGAGGTGGGCCCGGACCGTCTTCACGAGTGGCGGGTCTCCGCCGCTCGCACCGGCGCCGAGATTGGTGATACGTCTCCAACGTATCTATAATTTTTGATTGTTCCATGCTATATTATATTCTGTTTTGGACATTATTGGGCTTTATTATACACTTTTATATTATTTTTGGGACTAACCTATTAAGCGTAGGCCCAGCCCAGAATTGCTGTTTTTTGCCTATTATAGGGTTTCGCAGAAAAAGAATATCAAATGGAGTCCAAACGGAATGAAACCTTCGGGAACGTGATTTTTAGAACGAACATGATCCAGAGGACTTGGACCCTACGTCAAGCAATCAACGAGGAAGGCACGAGGTAGGGGGGCGCGCCTACCCCCCCAGGCGCGCCCTCGACCCTCATGGGCCCCCTGTTGCTCCACCGACGTACTCCTTCCTCCTATATATACCTACGTACCCCCAAACTACCAGATACGGAACCAAAACCCTAATTCCACCGCCGTAACTTTCTGTATCCACGAGATCCCATCTTGGGGCCTTTTCCGGAGCTCCGCCGGAGGGGGCATCGATCACGGAGGGCTTCTACATCAACACCATAGCCTCTTCGATGAAGTGTGAGTAGTTTACTTCAGACCTATATGTCCATAGTTATTAGCTAGATGGCTTCTTCTCTCTTTTTTGATCTCAATACAAAGTTCTCCCCCTCTCTTGTGGAGATCTATTCGATGTAATATTCTTTTGCGGTGTGTTTGTTGAGACCGATGAATTGTGGGTTTATGATCAAGTCTATCTATGAACAATATTTGAATCTTCTCTGAATTCTTTTATGTATGATTGGTTATCTTTGCAAGTCTCTTTGAATTATCAGTTTGGTTTGGCCTACTGGATTGATCTTTCTTGCAATGGGAGAAGTGCTTAGCTTTGGGTTCAATCTTGCGGTGTCCTTTCCCAGTGACAATAGGGGTAGCAAGGCACGTATTGTATTGTTGCCATCGAGGATAACAAGATGGGGTTTATATCATATTGCATGAGTTTATCCCTCTACATCATGTCATCTTGCTTAAAGCGTTACTCTGTTCTCTTGAACTTAATACTCTAGATGCATGCTGGATAGCGGTCTATGTGTGGAGTAATAGTAGTAGATGCAGGCAGGAGTCGGGGTACTTGTCTTGGACGTGATGCCTATATACATGATCATACCTATATATTCTCATAACTAAGCTCAATTTTGTCAATTGCTCAATAGTAATTTGTTTACCCACCGTAAATACTTATGCTCTTGAGAGAAGCCACTAGTGAAACCTATGGCCCCCGGGTCTATCTTCCATCATATTAATGTTTCAATACTTAGTTATTTCCTTTGCCATTTATTTTACTTTGCATCTTTTATTTCTCTTTATCTTAAAAGTACCAAAAATATTATATTATCATATCTATCAGATCTCACTCTCGTAAGTGACCGTGTAGGGATTCACAACCCCTTATCGTGTTGGTTGCGAGGATTTATTTGTTTGTGTAGGTGCGAGGGACTTGTGCGCAGCCTCCTACTAGATTGATACCTTGGTTCTCAAAAACTGAGAGAAATACTTACGCTACTTTGCGGCATCATCCTTTCCTCTTCAAGGGAAAATCAACGCAAGTGCTCAAGAGGTAGCAAGAAGGATTTCTGGCGCCGTTGTCGGGGAGGTTCGCGCAAGACAAGTCAAGATTTGACTCCCGACAACGAGTCACTTGTGGCGCCGTTGGAAGTCAAGACATACCAAGTAGCCATCACAAACCCTTATCTCCCGCATTACATTATTTGCCATTTGCCTCTCGTTTTCCTCTCCCCCACTTCACCCTTGCCGTTTTATTCGCCCTCTCTCTCCATCCTCCCTCTCTTTCTCTATTTTGCCTCTTTTTGCCCGTTTCTTGTTTGCTTGTGTGTTGGATTGCTTGCGTGTCACGATGGCTCAAGATAATACTAAATTGTGTGACTTCACCAATACCAACAACAATGATTTCCTTAGCACTCCGATTGCTCCTCTTACCGATACTGAATCTTGTGAAATCAATGCTGATTTGTTGAATCTTGTCATGAAAGATCAATTCGCCGGCCTTCCTAGTGAAGATGCCGCTACCCATCTAAATATCTTCGTTGATTTATGTGATATGCAAAAGAAGAAATATGTGGATAATGATATTGTTAAATTGAAGCTATTTCCTTTTTCACTTAGAGATCATGCTAAAGTTTGGTTTTCGTCTTTGCCTAAAAATATTATTGATTCTTGGAATAAGTGCAAAGATGCTTTTATCTCTAAGTATTTTCCTCCCTCTAAGATCATCTCTCTTAGAAATGATATTATGAATTTTAAGCAACTTGATCATGAACATGTTTCACAAGCTTGGGAGAGGATGAAATTAATGATACGTAATTGCCCTACACATGGTTTGAATTTGTGGATGATTATACAAATTTTTATGCCGGATTGAATTTTGCTTCCAGAAATCTTTTAGATTCGGCCGCGGGAGGCACTTTAATGGAAATCACTTTAGGAGAAGCTACTAAACTCCTGATAATATTATGGTTAATTATTCTCAATGGCACACTGAAAGATCTACTAATAAGAAAGTGCATGCGATAGAAGAAATTAATGTTTTGAGTGGAAAGATGGATGAACTTATGAAATTATTTGCTAATAAAAGTGTTTCTTGTGATCCTAATGATATGCCTTTGTCTACTTTGATTGAGAATAATAATGAATATATGGATGTGAATTTTGTTGGTAGGAATAATTTTGGTAACAACACGTATAGAGGAAACTTTAATCCTAGGCCGTATCATAGTAATTCCTCTAATAATTATGGTAATTCCTACAACAATTCTTATGGAAATTATAATAATATGCCCTCTGATTTTGAATCTAATATTCAATAATTTATTACTTCGCAAAAGAATTTCAATGCTTTGATTGAAGAAAAATTTCTTAAGATTGATGAGTTGGCTAGGAACGTTGATAAAATTTCTCTTGATGTTGATTCTTTGAAACTTAGATCTATTCCACCTAAGCATGATATCAATGAGTCTCTCAAAGCCATGAGAATTTCCATTGATGAGTGCAAAGAAAGAACCGCTACGATGCGTGCTAAGAAAGATTGCTTTATAAAAGCGTGTTCTTCTAGTTTCCATGATAATAAAGATGAAGATCTAAAAGTTATTGATGTGTCCCCTATTAAATATTTGTGTTGCAATATGAATATTGATAATGATGGGACTGAATATGATCCACCTTTACCTAGACGGCGTTCCAAAAATTCGGAGTCTTTAGATCTTGATGCTAAAATTGTTAAAAGTGGGATTGAAGAAGTCAAAACTTTAAATATTAATGAACCCAATATTTTGGATTTAAAGGAATTTAATTATGATAATTGCTCTTTGATAGATTGTATTTCCTTGTTGCAATTCATGCTAAATTCTCCTCATGCTTATAGTCAAAATAAAGCTTTTACTAAACATATCGTTGATGCTTTGATGCAATCTTATGAAGAAAAAATTGAGTTGGAAGTTTCTATCCCTAGAAAACTTTATGATGAGTGGGAACAAATATTAAAATTAAAATTAAAGATCATGAATGCTATGCTTTGTGTGATTTGGGTGCTAGTGTTTCCACGATTCCAAAGACTTTGTGCGATTCGCTAGGTTTCCGTGATTTTGATGATTGCTCTTTAAACTTGCACCTTGTGGATTCCACTATTAAGAAACCTATGAGAAGAATTAATGATGTTATTATTGTTGCATATAGGAATTATGTGCCCATATATTTTCTTGTTCTTGACATAGGTTGCAATCCTTCATGTCCCATTATTCTTGGTAGACCTTTCCTTAGAACGATTGGTGCAATTATTGATATGAAGGAAGGGAATATTAGATTCCAATTTCCATTAAGGAAAGGCATGGAACACTTCCCTAGAAATAAAATTAAATTACCTTATGATTCTATTATGAGAGCCACTTATGGATTGCCTACCAAAGATGGCAATACCTAGATCTATCCTTGCTTTTATGCCTAGCTAGGGGCGTTAAACGATAGCGCTTGTTGGGAGGCAACCCAATTTTATTTTTGTTCCTTGATTTTTTTTATCCTGTTTAGTAATAAATAATTTACCTAGCCTCTGTTTTGGTTGTGTTTTTGTGTTTAATTAGTGTTTGTGCCAAGTAGAACCGTTGGGAAGACTTGGGGAAAGTCTTTTTAATCTTTCTGTAAAAAACAGAAACTTTAGCACTCAAGAGAATTGCAGCCATTTTTATTTGGAAAGTTATATTTAGTTAATTATTTTTGAAGATGATTAATAGATAAATTCCTCATGTACAGCAATTTATTTTAGAATTTTTGGGGTTCTAGATCTTGCGTTAGCTACAAATTACTACAGACTGTTCTGTTTTTGACAGATTCTGTTTTTCGTGTGTTGTTTGCTTATTTTGATGAATCTATGGCTAGTAAAATAGTTTATAAACCATAGAGAAGTTGGAATACAGTAGTTTTAAAACCAATATAAATAAATAATGAGTTCATTACAGTACCTTGAAGTGGTGTTTTCTTTTCTTTCGCTAACGGAGCTCATGAGATTTTCTACTTTAAGTTTTGTGTTGTGAAGTTTTCAAGTTTTGGGTGAAAGATTTGATGGATTATGGAACAAGGAGTGGAAAGAGTCTAAGCTTGGGGATGCCCAAGTCATCCCAAGATAATCTAAGGACACCTAAAAGCCAAAGCTTGGAGATGCCCCGGAAGGCATCCCCTCTTTCGTCTACTTCCATCGGTAACTTTACTTGGAGCTATATTTTTATTTACCACATGATATGTGTTTTGCTTGGAGCATTGTGTATTATTTGAGTCTTTATTTTTTAGTTTTCCACAATCATCCTTGCTGTACACACCTTTTGAGAGAGACACACGTGGTTTGTAAATTCTTAGAGTACTCTATGTGCTTCACTTATATCTTTTGAGTTATATAGTTTTTGCTCAAGTGCTTCACTTATATCTTTAAGAGCACGTCGGTGGATTTGTTTTATAGAAACTATTGTTCTCTCATGCTTCACTTAGATTATTTTGAGAGTCCTACAAAACAGCATGGTAATTTGCTTTAATCATGTTAGGCATTCAAGATTAATAATTTTTTTCTTATGATTGTGTTGAATACTATGAGAAGTTTGATACTTGATAATTGTTTTGAGATATGGAGATGGTAATATTAGAGTCATGATAGTTGAGTAGTTGTGAATTTGAGAAATACTTGTGTTAAAGTTTGTGATTCCCGTATCATGCACGTATGGTGAACCATTATGTGATGAAGTCGGAGCATGATTTATTTATTGATTGTATTCCTTATGAGTGGCGGTCGGGGACGAGCGATGGTCTTTTCCTACCAATATATCCCCCTAGGAGCATGCATGTAATACTTTGCTTTGACAACTTGTAGATTTTTGCAATAAGTATATGAGTTCTTTATGACTAAGGTTGAGTCCATGGATCATACGCACTTTTCTTCCTTCCACCATTGCTAGCCTCTGTAAATACCATGCACCTTTCGCCGGTATCATACACCCACCATATACCTTCCTCAAAATAGCCACCATACCTACCTATCATGCATTTCCATAGCCATTCCGAGATATATTGCCATGCAACTTTCCACCGTTCCGTTTACTATGACACGCTCCATCATTGTCATATTGCTTTGCATGATCATGTAGTTGACATTGTATTTGTGGTAAAGCCACCATTCATAATTCTTTCATACTTGTCACTCTTGATTCATTGCATATCCCGGTACACCACCGGAGGCATTCACATAGGGTCATATTTTGTTCTAAGTATTGAGTTGTAATTCTTGAGTTGTAAGTAAATAAAAGTGTGATGATCATCATTTTTAGAGCATTGTCCCAAGTGAGGAAAGGATGATGGAGACTATGATTCCCCCACAAGTCGAGATGAGACTCCGGACGAAAAATAAAAAAGAGAGGCCAAAGAAGCCCCCAAAAAATAGGCCATAAAAAGAGAAAAGGCCCAAATAAAAAATGAGAGAAAAAGAGAGAAGGGACAATGCTACTATCCTTTTACCACACTTGTGCTTCAAAGTAGCACCATGATCTTCACAATAGAGAGTCTCCTATGTTATCACTTTCATATACTAGTGGGAATTTTTCATTATAGAACTTGGCTTGTATATTCAAATGATGGGCTTCCTCAAAATGCCCTAGGTCTTCGTGAGCAAGCAAGTTGGATGCACACCCACTTAGTTCCTTTTGTTGAGCTTTCATACACTTATAGCTCTAGTGCATCCGTTGCATGGAAATCCCTACTCACTCACATTGATATCTATTGATGGGCATCTCCATAGCCCGTTGATAAGCCTAGTTGCACTACAAAAAAAAGACACATCCATGACATTTTGGGCCGAACGAAATTTTTTTCTGTCATACATATGACACTTCTATGATGATAATTGTGACAAAACCCCGTATCATCATAGATGTGGTGGGCTTCTACTTCTATGACAAAAAATCATGACAGAAAATGGGGTTTTTGTCCTGGGCGGGCCGGAGACGCAGCTGCATGACATTCTTTGGGCCGTCCATGACGGAAAAAACCGTGGTAGAAGCGAGGGCGAGGAAAATTTTGGGGAGTTCCCGGTTACGGTGGGAGGTCGGGGGCCGAGCGATGCGCGTTTCTCTCGTACACGTACGCGCGTGTGTGCGAGGCGTTGGCTCTAACTGAACCGAGCGAGGCGTTGGGCTCTAACTGAACCCAAGCGATTACACTGCAGGCTACGCCTTACTGAACCCGAGCGATCGATCGATGGCTGTTAACTGAACCCGATCGAGCGATTCCTTTGCTACTTCTGCTAACTGAAGCCGATCGATGCTGCCTCTGGATGAACAGTGAGTGTTGCGGGGGGGACCCAGATCGATCGAGCCGGTTGGGGCTGGATGAACAGGACCCCGTGGAGGGCTGGATGAACAGGACTACCCCATGGAGGGCAGGATGAACAGTAGACGGTGGAGGGCAGGATGAATAGTAGCCCGTGGAGGGGTGGTTGAACAGGAGCCCGTGGAGAGGGCTGGTTGAACAGTAGCCGGTGGAGTAGCGCGCGGTGGAGGCTGGATGAACAGGAGCCCATGGATGAACAGTCGCAGGTGGAGGCTGGAAGAGGTCGACGATGGATGAACAGTAGCTCATGGAGGCTGGAGGGGGTCGACGGTGGATATGAACAGTATCCCGTGGAGTCCCGTTTTGCTGTACGCCACACCCCTCCCGATGAACAGGACCCCCGTTTCGACCGTAGGAGGTCCGTTTCCTCCGTTTTGCAGTACGCCAGACCCCTCCCGATGAACAGGATCCCGTTTGGAACGTGGCCGGTCGAACACAAGGCCGTTTCCTTCGTTCTGCGGTACGCCAGGCCTCGTTTCCATCGCCTGTTCCGTCCAAGCCCTCCCGATGAACACGACGCATTTTGTTGCCTCCCCATGAACACGACGCATTTTGTTACCTCCCCATGAACACGACGCATTCCGTTGCCTCCTCATGAACACGATGACAACGTTGTTTCTGCATTCTGACCCAGCCATGTACACGAGCCCTGGCCGTACGTATGCGCGAGTAGGCGTTCGAGACCCCGCCCATATGTACACATACGTGGCCGTATTTTCTTTCTTGCACCCTGGCCGCTGTACGTACGTGTAAATGCTACGTGCGCGCCTCTACTACGACACGTACGCACCTCTACTACGACATGTGCGCGCCTCTACATCGACCAGTATGTACGTACACGTTCGCGACCAGAATGACAACGCTACGTACGCTTCGACCAGGTGTAAGGATGGCAATTTTATCCATGGACATGGATATCCATGGATATCCGACCCGAATGGATAGGGTTTGGATATGCTTTTGTGTCCATGGGCGGCGCCCAAACCCGACCCGGTTGTTCGTGGATAGGGCATGGATATAATCTTGTACCCATGGATATACCCAAACCCAACCCGATAGTATGACTTAATGTGGGGAAATCTGCTATCCCTGCCCCACGGTCGTATGTCCTACAACTAAGGATGGCAATTTTATCCATGGACATGGATATCCATGGATATCCGACCCGAATGGATAGGGTTTGGATATGCTTTTGTGTCCATGGGCGGCGCCCAAACCCGACCCGATTGTTCGTGGATAGGGCATGGATATAATCTTGTACCCATGGATATACCCAAACCCGACCCGATAGTATGACTTAATGGGGGGGGGGGGAATCTGCTATCCCTGCCCCACGGTCGTATGTCCTACAACAATTTTACAGTTTCTTTATCTAAAACATGCATAAGAAATTACACAATCCCCATCGTAACTTTTTTTAATTGACATTCAATCCCCTCTATAACATACTCCAACACCCCTTCCCTTATTTTTACCTCCTTCTTAAATGACTCGTCATTCTCATCTGTTAGAAAAACACTAAATGATCTTAGGTTGTTAGTGGATGTTGATTTACCATAAGTGAAGCCTAGCTTACCACGAGGTGAAGAATGGAAGATTTTATGTTAATATTGTGTTATGTCTTATTTATATGTCTCGAGAGGACCCAATGGATATCCAATGGGTATGGATATCCATCGGATTTGGACATGGACACAATTTTTCACCCATGGATTTTTTCATGGGAGGGCAAAGACTGTCTTCATGGACATGGATATGGATTGAGATTGTTCAACCCGATCCAAACCCGACCCATTGCCATCCTTACCTACAACAATTTTACACTTTTTTATCTAAAACATGCATAAGAAATTACACAATCCCCATCATAACTTTTTTTAATTGACATTCAATCCCCTCTGTAACATACTCCAACACCCCTTCCCTTATTTTTACATCCTTCTTAAATGACTCGTCATTCTCATATGTTAGAAAAATACTAAATGATCTTAGGTTGTTAGTGGATGTTGATTTACCATAAGTGAGGCCTAGCTTACCACGAGGTGAAGAATGGAAGATTTTATGTTAATATTGTGTTAATGTCTTATTTATATGTCTCGATAGGACCCAATGGATATCCAATGGGTATGGATATCCATCGGATTTGGACATGGACACAATTTTTCACCCATGGATTTTTCATGGGAGGACAAAGGCTGTCTTCATGGACATGGATATGGATTGAGATTGTTCAACCCGATCCAAACCCGACCCATTGCCATCCTTAACCAGGTGGGTCCCGACTTTCAGGCACTTCCTTGCCTGCGAAGATGTAGCTGGTGGGTCCCAGCAGTCAGGGGGCGAATCGTTTTTTTTGCCCGGACGCACTTCCTTGCGTGCGAAGATGTAGCTGGCGGGTCCCAGCAGTCAGGGGGAAACGTTTTTTTCGCTAAATACGGTGGCCCATCCGGTGGGTCCCGGTGTCAGGTGGAGGAATAGTTATTTTGCACGTAATAAGGAGGCACTTCCTTGCTGCGGCCATGGACCCAACTGTCAGCCTCTCCACGTAGAGTCCACGTCCGATGGAAGCAGTTCCTTGACCACGTTGACCACGCCGCGCCGAGAGCACCAGGGCGGTGGACGATGGCGAGGCCTAGGAAGGGGACGACGCGGAGCCGGGGAAGACGCGGCAGTGGATGCCCACGCGTAGAGGAGTACGAGGGTTCACTGGTTCGCTGCGGTGTGAGGCTGCTGTCGCCACAGAATAACAGGGGGTGTGGGTGAGTAGAGGGATGGCCTGGCCAGCGGTGGGAGTAGTAGGGGGCGGTGAGGCCTCCGCCGCATCGCAACCGGCCACGGGAGGCAGGAGCACGAGGCACGACTGGCGCTGGTTTGGGCGGCTGGAGCAAGAAGACCAGAGGTTGAAGAAGCACTACGGCCGTTGGATGGACATTGTACGGTCACTGGAGCTAGAATCGTGCATATTGACTAAGTTGACAAAACCCTCCGTCCCCGTCAACTTAGTAGGCCCACAAGTCAGCCTGCCACTATACTGGGTCCCAGCTAACAGGGGAGTATTCATTTTTTTGTGCGTAATAAGGAGGCACTTCCTTGCATGCGAAGATATAGCTGGTGGGTCCGAGCTGTCAGCGGCGGTGACGTTTTTTTCGCGAAATACAGAGGCCCTTTCGGTGGGTCCCTGATGTCAGGTGGAGGAATCATTATTTTGCGCGTAATAAGGAGGCATTTCCTTGCGTGCGGCCATGGACCCAGCTGTCGGCCTCTCCACGTAAAGTCCACTTTAGATGCATGTCGGTCGTTGACCACGTTGACCAGGCTGCGCCGAGAGCACCAGGGCGGTGGACGACGGTGAGGCCTAGGAAGGGGACGACACGGAGGCAGGGAAGACTCGGTAGTTGTTTCCCACGCGGAGGGGAGTACGACTGTATGAGGGTTTACCGGTTCGTCTGCCGTCGCCGGAGAATAACAGCAGGTGTGGGTGAGTAGAGGGATGGCTAGGCCAGCGATGGGAGTACGGTCGGGCGGTGAGGCCTGCGCGGCAGCACAGCCGGCCACGAGGAGGAGGGAGCAGGCAGTCCGGCCGGCGCTTGTTTGAGCGGCCGGAGCAAGAAGAGCAGAGATTGAAGAAGCACGACGGCCGTTGGATGGACATCCAACAGTCAGTTCTTGTACGTCAACCTTTTTTTAGGAAAGCCTCAAATCTGTGGAAAACAACATACAGCCCATCTGCCATTATTTCTAATAATTTACAGCCCATTTGCTAATTCTTAAGGTTTTTTTTGAGACCATATTCTTTTTGTTAGCATTACAGCCCATATTGTGGCAACGGTTAAAAAATTATACGAAATTTTGCATATTTTGGTGCGGTCCGAACTGTTTTTAATCCCGAAATTTCGACTCACATTCAAACTGATTTTAAAAATAAATGTATATCAATATAAAATCCAACAAATTCTCCACGCATAAAAATTAATGTAATTTAAAATCTTGAAATGAAAAAAAAGATATTTGAAACTAATTGCTGTTTTGATGTGTTTTAAAAATGTACAACCCATTTCTCATTACTGATGGGCCATTTGCTCGGCTAGCCGAATGAAAGCTCTCCTCATCTTGAAAGATTTGCAGCCCAACAGGCCTGACAAAGCGACTTACTTGGCAAATCACAAAAAAAAAACTAGGCTCTGGCCGTGGACCCAGCTGTCAGCCTCTCCACGTACAGTACTCTTCCGATGGAAGTCGTTCCTTGACCATGTTGACCACGCTGCGCGGAGAGCACCATGGCGGTGGACGACGATGAGGCCTAGGAAGGGGACGGCGCGGCAGTGGAAGCCCGTGCGGAGAGGACTACGAGGGTTCACTGGTTTGGCTGCGGTGTGAGGCTGCCGTCGCCACAGGGCCTGGCCAGTGGTGGGAATAGTAGGGGGCGGTGAGGCCTCTGCGGCAGCACAGCCGACCACGGGAGGCAGGAGCATGCGGCACGACCGGCGCTGCTTTGGGCGGCTGGAGCAAGAAGACCAAAGGTTGAAGAAGCACTACGGCCGTTGGATGGACATCGTACGGCACTGGAGCTAGAATCATTCATGTTGACTAAGTTGACAAAGCCCTTCGTCCCCGTCAACATAGTAGGCCCAGAAGTCAGCCTCCCAGCAAGGTGGGTCCCAGCTAGCCGGGGGAGTATTCATTTTTTTGTGCGTAATAAGGAGGCACTTCCGGTGGGTCCGAGCTGACAGCGGGGAGAATGTTTTTTTCGCAAAATACGGTGGCCCGTCCGGTGGGTCCCCGCTGTCAGGTGGAGGAATAATTATTTTCCGCGTAATAAGGAGGCACTTCCTTGCGGCTATCATGGACCCGGCTGTCAGCCTCTCCACGTACAATACTCTTCTGATGGAAGTCGGTCGTTGACCACATTGACCACGCCGCGCCGAGAGCACCACGGCGGTGGACGATGGTGAGGCCTAGGAAGGGGACGACGCGGAGCCGTGCAAGACACGGCAGTGGATGCCCACGCGGAGAGGAGTACGAGCATTCACTGATTCGGCTGCGGTGTGAGGCTGCCGTCGCCGCAGAATAACAGGGGGTGTGGGTGAGTGGAGGGATGGCCTGGTCAGTGGTGGGAGTAGTATGACGGCGGTGAGGCCTCCGCGGTAGCACAGCCGGCCACGGGAGGCAGGAGCAGGCGGCATGATCGGTGCTGCTTTGGGCGGCTGGAGCAAGAAGACTAGAGTTTGAAAAAGCACTATGGTCGTTGGATGGACATCATACGGTCACTGGTGTATTGACTAAGTTGACAAAGCTCTTCGTCCCTGTCAACTTAGTAGGCCCATAAGTCAGCCCAACAATATGGTGGGTCCCAGCTAGCAGGGGGGTATTCATTTTTTTGGGCATAATAAGGAGGCACTTCCTTGCGTGCGAAGATATAGCTGGTGGGTCCGACCTGTCAGCGGGGGGAATGTTTTTTTCGTGAAATACAGAGGCCCTTCCTGTGGGTCCTAGCTGTCAGGTGGAGGAATCATTATTTTGCGCGTAATAAGGAGGCATTTCCTTGCGTGCGGCCGTGGACCCAGCTGTCAGCCTCTCCACGTACAGTCCACTTCCGATGGATGTCGTTCATTGACCACGTTGACCAGGCCGCGTCGAGAGCACCAGGGCGGTGGACGACGGCGAGGCCTAGGAAGGGAACGACACGAAGCCAGGGAATACTTGGCAGTTGTTTCCCACACGGAGGAGTACGAGGGTTTACTGGTTCGTCTGCCATCGCCGGAGAATAACAGCATGTGTGGGTGAGTAGAGGGATGTCTAGGCCAGTGATGGGAGTACAGTGGGGCCATGAGGCCTGCGCGGCAGCATAGCCAGCCGCGGGAGGAGGGAGCAGGCAGTCCCGCCGGCGCTTGTTTGAGCGGCTTGAGCATGAAGAGCAGAGATTGAAGAAGCACGACAGCCGTTGGATGGACATCCAACAGTCACTGCTCTCGTGTGTTGACTAAGTTGACAGGGCGTTGTGTGTGCGTCAACCTTTTTTTATGAAAGCATACACGTCAACCTGTAGTAGGCGCACAAGTCAGCCTCAAATCTGTGGAAAACAGCATACAACCCATCTGCCATTATTTCTAATAATGTACAGGCCATTTGCCATTATTTCTAATAATGTACAGGCCATTTGCTAATTCTTAAGAATAATTTTGGATCCCATCTTCTTTTTGTTAGCATCACACCCCATATTGTGGCCACAGTTAAAAAGTATATGAAATTTTGCATATTTCGGTGCGGTCAACTGTTTTTAATCCAGAAATATCGATTCACATTCAAACTATTTTGAAACATAATTTATATAAATATAAAATCCAAATAATTATCCACACATAAAAATCAATGGAATTTAAGATCTTGTAATGAAAAAAAATTGAAACTAATTCCCGGTTTGATGTGTTTTAAAAATGTACAACCCATTTCTGGGCAAACCGAATGAAACTCTCCTCGTCTTGAAAGATTTGCAGCCCAGCAGGGCCGATAAAGCAAGTAGGCCTTGTTTGGGTATTTCTTAAAAAAAATAGAACTGGGCTAGCCATTGTCAGCAAGAAAAAAACACAACTGGGCTCATGATGTGGTAAACATAAATAAAACCCTGGCTAGATGGGCCACAGCCCCCGCATAGCCCCGTTGTTACCCTGATCCGTCGCTAAAACTAGTATAAATAACAACTGCTTGTTCCTAAAAAAACTACGCGACTTGCTGGGTCCCTGGTGTCAGCCGCTCGTAGTGTAATTCTCTCGTTTATTGAATACGTTGACAATGGCGTGAGCCCTAGATGTCCAACCATTAGGAGGAACCATATTTTTGGGCTTGTACTATAGAGGCACTTGCTTGCATACTGCCATGACGCTGGTGGGTCCCTACTGTCATCCTCTCCACGTACAGTCATCTCCTTGTTCCTCTCGGTTGTTTACGACGTTGACAACGCTAGAGGGCGGCGCACCGCGCACGGCGAGCGAACCAAGGCCGCAAGACGGAGGACGACGACGAGGACTCGGATGGAACGAACATGAGCTGTTGAAGATGCGCCGGTCCAGTCGCAGGCGGAGGGGAGTACGAGGGTTGACTAGTTCGGGCGCGGGTGTGTGTTGGGGCTGACGTCGCCGGAGAATAACAGGATGTGTGGGGGAATAGAGGGAGGGACTGGCCAACGTTGGAGGGTACGTACGGTAGGGCGGCGGAGGCGCAGCCAGCCATGGGAGGCGGGAGCAGGCGGAGCCGACGGGGTGGTTTGGTTTGGGCGATTGGAGGAAGAAGAATACAAGAGATAGAAGATACACGACAGATGTTGGATGTCAATCCAACGACTGATAGGCAGAATCGTTTGTTGACTGGCTAGTAAGTCGACACCACCTTGGATAGGCTATTTCCTCGCGGGTCCCAAATGTCAGAATCCAAATCTGTCACGGTCATGCAGCCTTTCCTATGAAAATTTACAGCCCATTTGATGTGCTAGTTCGAAATAAATTTGTGGGTGCTGGTGGGGGCTAATCACTTGGCTTCTGTAATGCACAGTGAGCTCAAGAAGCCGGCGAGAGTGATGTTATTTCCCTTGGTCGGGATTTGTTACAATATTTCACTCTAAATTAAACGAATGGCAAGTCATTTGCCTTGTTTCAAAGAATATATGACAGTCACAGCCGAGTTGAAAAGGGCAGGAACATCTAACTCCAGCTTACAAACTGTACAAAAGCCCGAGGGTTAATTGTTCATCAGATTTACAAAAAAACCAGATTGAAAAGGGTAACAACATCTAACTCCAGCACTGTTTTCGGCAGTCACAGTCAAATGGGTCGGTCAGGTCCATAGAATGAACATCCCGGGTCGTAAAATTTACTGGATTATGACCATAATATGTTGTAAATAGAAGCCCGAAATGTTCAGAAGCTCTTTTGCCCACCTGAAACTCCTTTTTTTGCTCTTCGACATACCCATCCGTCAAAACCATGCTGCTGATAAACTTAAGCCTGATGGACAATAGTAACCTCGCATTCAGCAGGAAGAATGTGACAAATCTTGTGTTTGCACGGTTGGCTACATATCGTTCTAGCGTTATTGTCTTCAATCGAATCTCATGAGAAGTGAGAAAATCCCGATGCTTACGAATCCACCGATTGGTTATAACTTTCTTACCCCGTCCTGTTGCCTAAATAGACATGAAGATTGAAAACAGTTAAGGTCTAAAAGAAGAGTGTTGAAAGAGCAACAGCTGAACGGTTAATTCTAGTACACTATATGCGGGCTTCCAATGTGCGTGAAATTATCACCTTTATATACAACTTCTCTAGACATGGAAAGCGTTGCAACAAGCCAATAATTTTGTTTAGATCAAAACTATTCATTTGGATATATAAGATCTTGACAGAATCTAGCACCATTGATAGGCCATCCATGGAGAAACTCTTCATTGAGCATAGAACATAATATTAGTACAAAATGTGTACTCCAAGATGATATATAAATTATGCACAGAAATTTAAAATGCAACTTATGGTTACAAGTGTAGATGATAATATAAATTACCTGAAGAACTGTGGAGCCAAACACCATATTGAAATGAGCACAGAGATCATGTATTACACCCAAGGTCTCCAGTTTAGGCACAGAGAGGATGGTTATTTGCAACGGTGATTAACTAGAATCAAGGATCAACCTTTGAAGTGAAGGGGCATCTTGGATGATGAGCTGCGTTCCGTCAAAAGAAATTCCAATTCTTACAAGGTTAGGCGACTTTATTTGGAGACAACCGATTCTAACTGTGAAAACAATCACCAAGCACTCCAGCGCAGGGCAACTAGAGTGGATGATGTTGTGCAATGAGGCCTCTGATATACGAACCCGCACAAGTGAAAGTTTCTTGAGAAATGGGAGTCGAAGGTTTAGTACCAGATTGTCTGGTAGGTAGCACTGTGCAAAGGTGGCGGTGTGGAGAGAGGACGAAAACCCCGAGATGGACATCGGTGCTGAGGGCACAAGTTCATGGCGTTCGGTATGTGGTATGTGATTTCCAGGGGAATAGTAGAACTCAAGCAGCTGTAGTTCTGTGAATTCAGGGGATTCGAGCCAGGCGTCCACCGTGCAGGGCATGGTATGCTTGCTCAGGTAGCATGACGGGATGCAAAGGCTTTGAACGGAGCCCTGGTGGGAGGAGATGATGGCTCTGGGGATTTCAAAATCATTGAAGAGAGATAGCTGAGACAGTAGAGATTAAGGGGAATGGCACGCCATAGAGGGCGCCACCGAATTGAGAGGACTTGGGTGCGGCAGCAATCCTTGGTGGGGAGAAGCGAGATGATCTCCCCAAGGATGGCGTCCGGGAGACCGCTGATGTGGTCCACCCGAGATGCTACGGGTTCCTGGGATCCGGTGGGGGCAGGGTCGCCACTTCTCCCCGCGCTGCCGGGTGCGGGATCTACAACAGGCATCCCCGCTGGCAGGAGCCTCGTCTTCTTGGTGCTGGGGTCAGCCGACTCCATTTTCCTCGAGGGCGTCGCATGGCGCTCATGGATTTGAGCAGAGTAACGAATGACGAGCCTAGTTGTAGTGCGAGCGAAGAAGAAGGGGAGCTGGGGGTTTTCTGTAGGAGTGAGGAAGAAGGGGAGCTGGGGTTTTCTGTAGGAGTGAGGTGAGGAATTTGGGGGTACGAGTGGAGCGAGCTGACGTGAGGTGGGTGGGAGCGAGGAGGAAGAAGAGCACCTAGGTTTTTGAATTGATTTTACTATTTACTAGTGTGGATGGGCTGTTTTGTCTTGGGACCCGAGAAACAATTACTACTAGTACAGTGGAGACACTCTACAGCTACCCAGAAAAACAATTACTACTAGTACAGTGGAGACACTCTACCGCTTCTGGCTCCTCCTAGGTCATTGAAACGTCTCCCTCTACTGAATGCCGTTATACTTTTGTTCACCGACATGCGGGCCATGCAGCGCGCGGGCCCAAACGCCATCCACCAAATTAGAAGGCATTATGCAGGCGGAGAGTCACCCCGGTCGTAGCGCGGCAGTAACGAGCCGTCGTATCACAAAACCCCACCTCCCCAGAGTCTAAGTTTGACGGACGAAGCAACCATCATTTCACTCTTCGCTGAATCCCCTTCTCCCTGACCGTCTTCAAGAAAGGCAACACTTGCATCTGCCACTGTTCTTCTCTCCGAACGAAGGGAAGGTAAGCGGATATGTGATGTTGGTATATTTTCATTCAGAGGAAAAAAAAGAACTTTTGCAAAGCAGTAACCGATCCTCACTCTCTTTTTTGTTTCATTGTCATTGCGATTGTGTTTTCCTTTCAGTGGACTCCTAGTATTCGTCAGTTTCATGTGGACCAAGGAGAACCAGGCAAAGATCTGCCGATATTGGAGCAGACGCGGGAGGCTGATCCCCATGAGACAGAGAGCTCCAAGAAGATGGAGGCAACCACCGAGGCAACCCCAGATACTGAGATGGTCAACGCCCCGTTTGAGGTTACAGCCCCCGTGGCACTGCAAGAGCAGTTTTCCCCCTTCGAGGATGTGTCCCCCCCCCCCGCTGAGCTGCCCAAGGTGATTTCCTTCTTTGCTGATCTCGATTGTGGTTTTTCATCTAAGTATGTGGTGATTTTTTTAGAAAAGGAAGTATGTGGTAATTAATAATGCAAAATTTTATTAGCCTCAATGCCATGGTATACGTAGTGGTTTAAATAACTTGTGTTTCTTATACTGAAAAGTAATTCAGAATTTGTTTCTATTTCAATTAGAGCCCTGATGCAGACAAGGATTGTGTGGTTGTACATGTCACTCGCTATGAGGCGGACGACCTGAATATACGCACTGGGAAAACAGAGTTCTTAGGCTGTTGGATCCTGGAAGCCATTTGCGGTTATACCAATGAAGAGTTGTATTCCAGCCTCACTATTGTCAGGCGTGTTGTCCAGGGTGTATTGAAGCACAAGAAGTTCAAAGCTACTCCTTCGTTTGTGAGGAATACTGTTCTTGTCAAGCTTACACAGGAAGATGACGTGGCATGCCTCCACAAACAAGTTTATCAGTGGCAAGGCCACAATGTTGTCTTCATGAAGGTTCACAGGATTGAGCTGCTGCGGGACGTCCTCGATGATGTTCATGGCAAGGTCCGTCTTGTGTCTAGCCCAAATTAGATCGAGGCATGAAATAGTTGCCCCAACTAGTGTTCAATAGTAGTTTGGATTGTGTCTAATTATCCGAACCTTGCTTGTTATCGACCCCTCTGGGGCTAGTACTCTGTTTGAATCCGTCTATGGGAACTGCCGCTACTTTTGTGTGCCCGTGAATCATGTGAGAACCATCATAATTGCTGCCGAAACAGATGCGTCCTCACTAGTTTTTTCATGAATATGGCATGGTATGACATAAGTTGTCACGGTTTATCATATGAGCAGTGTGTGTTTTTATGAAATAAAGCACTCGTTCGAGAACCGTGCGCCGACGTATACATAAGTACATGTAAACACTGTTGGTGCTACCCCACTTGTAAGCAGTTGTGCAAAACACGGCACATTGGCTCAGCTTGCTTCAACACTAGGCTATCGACCAACTAACAATCAACAATCTGCTGTTTGACATATAAGCAACTATGTATCTTGTTACAGTGGTTCATGCAATTAATTGAGGCCACAATGTAATAAATTCCAAACGTTCACACGCTAGTCCAGCGCTCATGTGGAACACTCACATTAAACTCGTCTTCATAAAAAACCTGAAAAGCATAAGTTAAGCAATTTTATAGATCTCAATGATTCATAGAACATAACAAACATATAGTAGGTCACAGCAAAAGACAAAGTTTTGAGAAGGTTTACAAATCAGGAAAAAACAAGCAAGGCTTCTCTCTGAGCAAGGGGCCTCCCGGCAGGCTTAAATTTCCTGGAGTTCACTCTGGTTTTTTCTTGTTGCCACCATTCTGGGTTAGGTTCTCTCATTCCAGAATAACCAACTATAATTGTGGTATCAGCTGAAATGCTGAACTGAACCATGCAGTGTACTGACCAGCTGAAATGCTTGTGCATTCCACTAAATTTAAGCACCGCTATTTGCAGAAATAAGCAGACCACAATGCCTCTTGTCCGCGCACCTGTCCAAAAAACCGCCGTGCAGTCGTGCCAGCTAGTCCTTGGTCCATGGATGAACTGGTAGAAAGTGCATTCCGGACTAGGATGCAGTTGTTTTCACTCGTCCCTGCACTGCAATCAGGAAGTAAAACGTACGAATCAACTTCTTTTAGATTGCGTTGGTCATTCTACCTTAGTTACTACCAATGTAGGGATACCTTGAAGACGTGAGGTTAGACAACGGTAGCGAAGGATAGCCATCTCATTTTGCGCAGTTGTACTAAAACTGAGGTGTGTGCTTTTGATTGCGCGGATAGAAACGATACAGAGACAGACATCCCGAAACGATATGGAGACATACATCCCTGTTTGCGCAAATAAGATATACGGTTATTTAAACAGTGACATATATTACTACTTTCCCCCGTTTCCTCTTAGAACCAAGTCCTAGATTCATGCTACAGCTTTCCCACTTTCTTCCCTGTTTGAACCAACGCTTTGAGTCGACTGTATGAAATAGCTTTACTTGTAATCTACTACTACTATAATGCGGCAGTTTTGAAATTGGATTTACCACTCCATCTTCGGTTCTCCCGCCCAAACAAGCATTGGCTCAAAATCCACCATTCATTTCCCCTCTCATGCATATCACTGCCGTCCATCAAACAAAGGATGCCATGATCTGACGGCTAAGAGCTGCCGGATTCGCTCCCGCTCCTTGTGCAAATGGCCAACTCTGCTCTCCAAGTAAACAAATAAAGAAGTCCCCATTGAATCTGGATTGCACCTACTGAAGTTGAGAAATGTCTAGAAACTGCTGCCACCTCCTCACATGCAAGTACGACAAGTTGGCAAATAGCTAGCACATTTTAGTTCCTCGTTGTCACCTGGGAAATAAACACTCTACTACTAACTTATTTTTTTAGATTACTTTAAAAATGGATTTTTTAGATGCCGCTATACTGCAAAGTTTACACTATTCACATAACATAACATTGCATGGCTGATGCTAGCTAAAGTTTTATTCTGCTTCATCAAGAAATGTAATATTTTTATTATTCGCAAAAAAGTGTAATATTTTATTTTAGTCATACATAAGCTATACCTCAAGCTAATACAGGACATGAGTGTTTGTCAGACCTAAATGACTTATTTAGTTGCACAAAATAGTCCATAAACATGCATGTAAACCGTCAAACAACTCTGGAACTATACATCAGTGGAACCCAGGAAACAACATATAATAAAACTACAACTTTTATCTTGTAATCAAATTCTTACTTGGAACTCAGTTTGATTTGTGCAAGTGATTTGCTTCTTATTTCAGAATAGTCCTTAGATCATGCAAACAAACACACTATGACATCTACTCAAGATACGAGTACCCGTTTCTCTCTCTAAAAAGAAGGTATATGAGTATCTATCATACAGAACATACGTGCAAAGCACGTGGCTTAGTAGAAGTCTAGGTGGCTTTGGAACAGCGGACAAAAGTAGAAAAGGATCCACACAAAGGGAACTGGGGCAGTAGAGCAAGGCAGGTTTCGAAGGAATATATACCTGAGGGTCGTCGGCATGTCGCAAAGACGGCGTCGGGAGGCCGCATCTTGGCAACAATACCGCAGGGAGGAAGAAGGGGTCGGAGGCCCTCCCGAGCCGGCGCTCTCTCGGAGAGAACGGCACGGCCGCCGATCGGGATGCGTGGGTAGCCGTTCGTCTCCTCCCTCGCCGCCGATGACAGCGTGAACGATGCACCTACACCCCTGCCCCGGTCGAGGTTGTCCGGCCGGATTTGTGACCAGACATGAGCTGAGAGAGAGTGTGGACACCTATGTGTTGCTTAGATCTGGAGAGCATGAGAGAGTGAATGAGAGGACCCCTAGTAAAGCAAGCGCTAAGGCTCCTGCTTTTATATATAGTGGAGTGATTTTGTTGTACCAGCTTCAAAAAATGCGCTCCTACATGTACCCGCGAGTGGGTGTGAGAGAACTAGTGCGTGCATGCACCGCTTCTCTTCGTGAGAGTACAATATACTATGCCCAAAGAACGTTCGCCGCAAGAGTAATAGTACAAGTGTGTGACGTGTGAGCTAAAATAAAATGTGCGTGCCATCTTTTGTTTTTTAGAAGTTCTGAGGGTAGGGTGTGAAGAGCACATATGTGCGTGACGCCTACCTGCAGATAGACGGTGGGTGCGACGTGCGAGTCTGTAGAGGACTCGGGAGAGTCGTGACTCGTGAGGGTGCGTGTGCGTGAGAGAGAGGGGGGCACGTATCACTGCAATGCATGTGTCCATAAATCATTATCCAACAAACGTTCGCCAGATCTGCCAAAACATGCAACTATGGCACAAGAACTATATAGTGTGCCAATAACTTTGAAAGATGGTCGCTGGATGAAGCTAACCTGACAGTGTAGAGATAGGCAAATCCGAGCACTACTGGCCGTTGGATATCATCAACATTCCACCAGATCTGCCACATGTACAATTTAGAAGACTCCATGGTTGAACTTAAGCATAATGCACAAACCTCAAAGCACAAGCACTTCTCCTTTGTTCTAGAATCTTCTGTATCATAATTGATTTTTTTCTAAATGAATTGCCATTATTTGTTTTTTACTTTATGATTTACTCCCTCCGTTCCAAAATAGATGACCCAACTTTGCACTAACTTTGTACAAAGTTAGTGCAAAGTTGGGTCATCTATTTTGGAACGGAGGGAGTACAATGCACAACCCCATGAATCTTAACATTTTTATAAAACTTATTGATTTTGAATGAGATGAACTATAAGAACTAAACGAACATCTACATCATGCATATATGACTCAAAGCTTTACATCCTATAGTGTGTATTTATTCATAATTTGGTTTCAAAATCTCATGCGTTCAATACATGTGTACCTTACTAGTTTTGAGTAGAGTAGCAAATTTCACGCGGCCCCGGGTATATCAAAATGGAAGGCCCATGCATCATTGCATTTCGGTCGAACCTATGTCCATAATTTTTTGTATGTACTATATCTCCACTGGTCCCCGAACCCAAAATGTTGCCTCGTTCCCATAAAACCAAGCGGCCCACACATATTTAAGGCCTCGGCTCGAACCCGTTTACTACGACGTGGCCCGGCACGCCGTAGTACTCCTACAAACCCTACCGCCGCACTCATCATCGGTTTTCTTCAAGAGGACGAGGGAGAAGCCGATTTGTAGTGGAGGCGCTTTAAAAAAAGGATATGTAGTGGAGACCCCTACCCTAGGGTGCCCTAGGTAGCTGCCACACGCATCACTGTTTTCTCTTTTGTTTATGCTCTTGCGCCCTAGAGTGAAATGATGGTTGGTTCGTCCGTCCAGCTTAATGCGGGAAAGGTGGGGCTTTATGATTTGACCCCTCGTTGCTCATTTTCTACTACTGCGGCGCTACGACCGGGGTGCCTCCAATTCCAACCGCTGCTCCGAACTGTAATTTGGTGCATCGCACGTGGAACAAGATGGTGGGTGAGCCACATCTCGGCCAAAGGGGTCCTGCTAAGTGTGTCGCCATTTCGTGTGCGGACTGACCCTGCTTGAGTTGCTACGCCAACACGACAGGAGCAACCTACCACTTGGTTTTTCTCCTTGGTGAATCCCGACTATATTGATCTAAAAAGATACGTGCTGAACTACCCTCTCCATCTCGGTTTTTTTATTTTTAGGCATCTCGGTTTATAGGGCCTACACGTAGTTCTAGGTCATCCTTTTGACTAACTAAATATGAGTTACTATGTCACAAAAAGTATATCATTGGATTCTTAAGCGGATGTAGTTGTATTTAAAAGTCGAGGGCGGGGCTTTTCCTGCGCGGTAGGCGGCGTGGCAGTTCCGCCTAGTCAGTTCGACAGAGACGCGAGAAGACGAGGGAGTAGGCTGCTGCAAACGTAGGGCTATGTGATTTGACAGCGAGTTACTACTGGACAGGTGGGGCCCCATGATTTGACTTGCCATTATCATTTTAACTACGGCGCTACGACCGGCCTGAGTCTCCCAGATTCCTGACCACCTCCATACAGGTGCCTCTCCCAATGCTCCACCATGTAGTAGAGGCGGGCTCTTGCATGAGAGCCCACTTCTCCACTTTTTCCTTGCCTCTCTTTCCTCCACATATGCAAAAATGCCATGTAAAGCGCACTATTGTACTTACTTTTACTTGCTCCTACAGGTGCTTAAGCTTGCCACATAGGCATAAAGTCTGATGTGGCAAGTTAATCAAGAAGAGAGAGACTAGTTTGGTAACCCAAGGAAGAAACGGTGCTAAGCGCGTGTACCTAGGTGAAAAGATAATTTTGAGTCTATAGCTAATTAAATGAAGCAAACTTAGCAACACCATTTCATTGGAAGAGGTCACTCCTTGGCAAATGCAATAAATACACGCGCTTAGCACTGTTTCTTCCTTGAGTACGAAGAAAGAGATAGAGAGGAGTAAAAAATACACTTATAGCCAACCTTGTTGTAGTATGAGTGACTAAGTGATGACTATGTATGACATGCCAACATCAGATAGCCTAACGCACCGTGTTAAATCTCCAAGGGCGCGACCGCGCGAGCGACGCGACGGTCGTGGTAGGCGCGACCATGATACGGGCTGCTGGCAGCCCTTGGATCTGAGATCAAACGGTCGCATGCTAAGTTGCTGAAAATTTGTAGAATAACCCTCCAGGATAGGATATTCACCCATAGGTCTAGAATCACGCCATGCAACCATTCGATCTCAGATCCAAGGGCTCTCGGAAGCCCGTATCATGGGAGAATGGAAAGCCACTACCCTGCCGTTCGCACGCTGGCAGTTCGCTCCTACTCGTCCCCGCACGTCCTTCAATACTACGGCGGTTCGCTCCTAGTCGTCCCGTCCATTCACATTACGGCAGTTCCACTAATCCTAACCCTCCTCCCAAATCCATGGCGTCCCAAATCTCCATGATTGGCGGTGAGTACAAGGTTAGAACCATCACTGGCGATGAGTTCGACGTCATCTACACCCGTTCTTCCGTGACGGTGAAAGGATGCCTTTCTCGCTTCAGCCGTATGTTCGAAAACTCAGATGATGAGTGGGTCGCTGGGATAGATGTTGAGTACACCACAGTCCTGGGACGAGAGACGGATCTAAAGGATGAAGAGAGGAAGAAGCCCTCCGTGATCCAGGTTTGCGTACATAACGTTTGCTTTGTCTACCACATATGCCATGCCGACGTTGAGTGTTAGGATTTTAAGAACTTCCTCAAGGACAAAACAGTGAAATTCGTTACTGTAGACTTTGGTAACGACAAAGAAGTTCTGCGTCGGATAGGCCTCATTGTAGGCAACACCTTCGACCTCCAGAAGAATCGGCTGGTGTCCTCTCGTCAGCCTTCAATGCTGACCCTGGCAGGAGCCACAGTTCATCCTTCGTACGGTAAACTGGAGAAACCTCATTACACGTTTCATCGTCATGCATGGCAGCGGAATGTACTAGATATAGACCACATCCAGTATGCTACAATGGATGGCTACCTTTGCTTCAATATCTACAAGGGTTGGATGAAGAGCAACGACCAAGTGTGCGGTTCAAGCAAAGAAGTATCGGCCAAGAGGAAGAGGGACAAGGACGAAGTCGAGGACGTGGACGAGGACTCCGAGTAAGGTGGCAGTGTCATTGCTCATGGTGGTTCTAATGCAGTGTCTACCAGAATAGTTGCAAAGTTTAATTTCAGGTGTGCTTAATTTAATTTGAGGGGTGTGTTGTGCTAAGCCCCCAGCAGAACTATGTTATGTTTCTTCTCGTTACTTTAACTCTTTAGTACGTACATACTAGTATTTCTTACATTTCATCTTTTAGTTGGTATAGTACTACCACTCGTTTCCTCACATTATATACGTACAATATATATGGCCAACATCATATAGCCAGCAGCTTAGTTGTCAAAGAATTTCAGGGTGCTTAGTTTTGTCAAAGAATTCCAGGATGCTTAGAGGGTGCTTGGATCCAAGGGACTTATTTTAGTCTGACTAAAAATAGTCTCTTTAAGAGGCTAAAGTTCCAAGAACCCTTGACTAAAGAGGGGCTAAAACTAGTCTTGAGACTAAAAAATTTTAGTCAGGGGTACCCCTACTAAAATGTGGATTAGTCCTCTCTCTAGTCATTTAACTCCTCTCCTTTAACACAAGCGAGTTCTGGATTGGAGGGTTTGGAGGATAATAAATACTCATTAACTTGATTTTAGCCTTTTTAGTATTTGGATCCAAGCATGGGTGAGGCTAGCATGTTTTAGTCCCACTACTTTTAGTCATGGGACTAAAACGTATCCAAGCACCCTCTTAGTTTTATTTGAGGGGCGGGTTGTGCTGGACACCATTATTGTGACTAGCCTTTTTAATAGTACTATATGCATAATTTGGCAACGAGCGCTCTCTATATGTACCACCTTTGTTTAATTTCAATTTTTGCTCCATGACGCAATCCATCGATAGTACTACTGTACAAAAGTATACATTTTTAAAAGGCTAGAGTACTATTCATCACATATATAGCCAGTTAAATTCTCAACCTAGAACGACGTGCATGCCATGTAGTAAACCGATACGGAGGAATTATAGTAAAAATGAGGTGATTTTACCGAGCGATCGGCGGGGGACCATTGCCTGTCATGCGGTCCCACGTGTCATGATGTACGAAGACGATGCGTGTGTCCCTCTTGAGGCAGAAGCAATACTAGTACGTGGTTTGAGATGATGGCGAACCGAAGTGTGAAATAATGGTTGCTTCGTCCGTCTGGGAAAGTGCGGCATTGTGATTTGACGTCTCATTGCTCATTACTACTACTGGGCCGGTACGAGTAGGGTGCGTCCCCCTGCTATTCTGCACTGTTATTTGGTGCTTGACACGTCGACCCGGTTGCTATATGTCCCACATGTCGGCGACAGGAAGTACAGAATTCATGGAAGGGAGCATCGATGGAGGAGTATACTACAGAATTCATGAAAGGGAGCGACTTAGTTTTGGAAAAATCTGTTTTTACGGAGTACGTACCCACTAGGGTTTATAGGGCTCATCTAAAAAACATTCGTTTTTCCGTTTGATAAGTCTCAATTCTACTATACTAGTAGTAGTACCATTACATGTTGGATTTCGAGGTGCGTTAGATCACCCGATGCAAGCAGTGTCAAGAGGAAATTAACCAATGCATGTACAAGTTCATGGAAATTTAGTGGTCATTCATGCATTCGATCTAATTAATGCCTCGGTTAACATAACTTCTTGAGAAAAACGAGCGTACTAATTACTTGTGCAAGATACGAAATTAATCCAACCACTCACCGTCTACCTTGGTTGGAGAGATTTTGAAATTGAGCCATAAACTGGAAAGGAGGGAGTAGTAACTTTTGTCTCGATTACTATTTGTGGCCTTGTATAGATGCAAAATGTATATTTTATAGTGGCCTTGTATAAGTAAATGGAGGGAGTACTAACCAAAGTACGTAGTAGGGATGAGGAGTAAACAGCGGGAGTAGTTAAATTTTCTCCTCATGCTGCGAGCCACCGCGCGCGTGGGCGAGGGAGCGGGCGTAAGGCATAGTAAGCAAGCTTCACCTCATTCTGCGAGCCACCGCGCCCGTGGGCGGGGGAGACGACGTACTAAGCAAGCTTCTCCTCGTTCTGCGAGTTGATGGGACACATCAAAAGTACTCCAGTGTATAGAGCCTTGCCTCTAAGGTAGGCCCCACATGGTTTGCCTCTTTTTTTAATTTAACATAACGCGCCAAGTCGCAATTTGTTTGTTCACCCATGGTAGACGATCCTCCCTCCACCAAGTGGACAACCAGTACACGTGCCAAATTACCATGTGGGCTGCCTTTTTCGTACAGAAATGAGCTCCACCGTGTTCCCGCGCGGGTGTGGTTGGGAAAGAGACGGGAGTACGCGCGCCGTGCGTGCACCTCTTCTCTTCGTGCACGTCCCCCACCTACGTGTGTGTGTGTGAGAGAGAGAGATACAAACCTAGACATAATGCACCGTCCATCCCCATGCCTCCGCCCAGTCCGACCACCAGTCACCACCACGCCCCACTCCTCCTCACCTTATCTCTCATCTTTCTCCCTCCATTTTTATATACAAGGGGCCACTATCAAAATTACAATTTGCAGATATACAAGGCCACTAACACTAATCGGTGCAATATTAATGGTGTTTGCCTCGTGGTACTAGCAAAGGAGGACATTAATTATCCCTTGCATGCATGCGGGAGTTTGTAAAAAACTGCGTCTTGATGTTCCGTGCAATGCACGGGCATCTTGCTAGTCCATCAAACCAACACATGGCAAAATTCCACGGCGAACGAGGGATTTGAAGCTATTGGGAGGGGCTGTTTGGATCTTGCCCGGGGTAGCCAAAATATTGGCGACCCTTTTGTCCACCGGTGCCTTTGCCATCGATGAACGAGGAATGGCTCGGGTGCTCATGCTGTCATGCATCCTCCAGCGCGCACGTTGGAGAGGAGCTCGCACGAGCTGTGTTTTTTTGTCCCACAACGCCGCCCGAGCCGCCCGCAGACCGACCGGCGACCCGCAAATTATGCCATCCAACCGTAGCCGCACACATTATGACAACAACTCAACCAACCGGATGAAATTCACGCAAACACGTAGACAAACTGATATTTCATATAAACAACGACGGAAATCATATAAAATACCCGATTTTCATACAAAAATGACGGATTTCATTACATTCAAATGAACTACGCGATGCTAGTTCTGGACAGCACAGGTATATAATACCTGGCCTAAATGGTCGCCCGCCGATCGATTTGTGTTCCTTATGTCCGGCAGCACGATCACCGGACTGCCGGGAGCCCCGGAGGTATATGCTTCAGCGCAAAGGATGGCTCGCTTCCCCACTGCCCAACTGATATCATTGGCTGGTGCCGAAGATGATGGTGGTCGGCACCGGTTCGAGTTCATCACCGGCCACTACTTCGCCATGGCCGGCACCGGCTCGAGTTCATCCTAACATTCCCCTCTTCCATGGAGCCCATGCGGGGTCAACGAAGGTCCTTGCAAAAAAAGGATCCGGCAAGACACCTGCTGTGTACGCCGGCGTCGCCTCCGCGGTGGCCTTCATGGGACCCAAGCGGCAGCGGCCTCTCGTGTTCTACTTCTCCTCGATGATGGCGGCGGACGCGGAGGTGCTGGCCACCGACTCGTCGCTCTCCGCGCACCCGGCTTCTGTCGCTGCTTGCATGGTGCGGCCTCCGACATGGGAGTCTCGGCCACAGAAACGAGAGACGCGGTACGAGGCGGCGACGTGGACGGCAGCAACGACGCCCGTGCGCCGCTCCTCGTCGAGCTGGCCTAGAGCGGTGAGTTGCTAAACCGCGTGCCGGCTTGGGGTGGCAACTGGCTCCGTCGGGCGAGGGGAGGGAGGTGGATCAGCGAGCTGCATAGCTCGTATCCGCCGGGCTACCCAGCCAGCCTGGATGCGGAATAACTACTCTTCGTAAGCCATTGTAAGAGTGGACAAAATGGTGGAGGAGATAGGGGAGCGGCCCGATCATGAACAGACGTGTGTCGAGAGTGGGTTTCTCGGCTTCCACACGGGCGGGTTTCATGGAGGCGTTTGAATGCGGCACGGAGGCGTGTTCAGCCGGGCGTGCCACGAGTGGCGCCCTCGACTCTGACCTAGGACACCGCACCGTTCTTCCACTAACATGTGGGCTCTTTGGGTGCATGGCATGCATGTCAGTGACCCAACGCAGGCAGCGCACAGCAGAGGAACCTTTGGTGGGCCAGGGCGGTCAGAAGCGGGCATTTCATAAACTGATGATTGTTCATTGAGTGTGACGTCATTTTTTTCATGTAGATAAGCCTACTATGTTGATAGCCCGTTCGATACGTTGTGATTCATAAAGACCGCTGCAAACATCAATGTTCTGCTTATCACAGATAAGATTGATTAATACCCGTGACAATCCATGTCCTTAACAAAGGGTGCATGCACGTATAGGTTGAACGTGTGTCTTGCGTCGTGTGCTGTGTGCATGCAGGCATGCGAGTGTTGCGTGCGTGCAAGGGTACGTTTCAGTGTTGCATGCATGGGTGCGTACGTGCGTGTGTTCGTGAGTGCATGTGTACGTGTCAGTGTTGCACGCCAGCATGCGTGCATGTGTACGTGTCAGTGTTGCATGCCTACATGTGTGCGTGTCTTGCATGCTTTCATGTGTATGTGCGGGGTGAGGCTACACGTCAGTCGACTGACTTTTTCATCTCTGGTCATTAGATTTCCCAGCCGTTGGATACGAAATCAAGGGCCTCCAGTTTATCATCCCTCTAGCCCCCCCCCCCCGCCAAGCTTTTTCTCCAGGGATCCCCACCCCACCGCCCAATGAACGCCCCCAACCGCCGGTGACTGCCAACCAGAGGTCTCACGACTTCGAATACCCACCGACCACTAATTTATTACCATTTCTGTCCTTCATATACGCGCTGACGGGTGGGCCCTATGGTAATGTGCGCTGCTAAATGTGGACCATTTGACTGGTCAATTGATCGTGTTATCAATAAATTACGGAGCTGTATGGTGAGCCAGTGACCGTATGATCACCCTAAAATGTACTCCTATTTTATTAACATAGTACAGACTCAAACTACCATTTCTTTCTTTCATATACGAGCTGACAGGTGGGCCCCATGGTTACGTGCCCCGATGGTACAATACTAGTTGCGCCGCATGGAACATTTGACTGGTCAATTGATTGTATCATCAACAAAATACGGAGTTGTACGGGTGAGGCAGTGACCGTGTAATCATGATATGTATTTGTTTAACACGGTACAGACGCAAGGGCTCATATATACGCGCAAGCACTCACCGCTATAAGCGCACACACACAAACCCTACCCCTATGAGCACCTTCAAGAGAGTGGGCCAGCATATATGATCTTGAGATTTTACGAAGTCACCATAGGTGCCTTGTAGTCGAGTGGAACGTCTCCTCCCACTGAATGTACGTCGCCGGAAAATACTGAAATTAGCACAAGATAAATGCGAGCACCGGGACTTTAACCTTGGTGGGCTCGAGAAACCATTGTCCTCTAACCATCCAACCACATGTTGGTTAGCACGACAAAATGTATGTGGTGACCGTGATGAGCTTATTCTGAAGTCCAGTGACCATATCGTGCTTTCGCTTCAAATACAATGACCGTAAGTGTCGTCAACAAAATACGGAGCACGCATCAAATGCAAAGTCCGTCAGTGTCATCAACAAAATATGGAGACGTATCATGAGCTAGATACCGTTGTACTATTGTATATGCTTATTTTCTTAGTGGCCGATTGCGTGTGTGGTGTGGTGGGCACATCATTTCTAGTTGTGGTGGGTCAACATTAAGACTTATGGGTCGGTTCCATCCTGCGCCACATATAGGTTGGACTGAGATGTGTTATACGAAGAACCACGTGGAGGACTCGGCGTACAACACGAAGCTACCAGAGTCGCGGAGGACTCTATCCCCACTGGTGATAAGCCAACTATATATGATTTGTAACCCTAGGCCCTTAGTATGTTATACAAGCTTGGGGGCTAGTTCATCGATAGTATACACACACGCACAATGCCTGGTATTCACGTGTACTTTGTACACACCCCTATCACTAATATACAGTACCAGGAGTAGGCTCTTTCTTCAACTGCAATTGAATTCTAGCATGTGCATGTGTTTATTTCATATTATCGATCCATAGAGTGAGAGTGGTTTGAAATACAGGCAATGGATGCTTTTGCAATTCATATATAAACATTAATTAGTGCACTCCATGTTGTTAGTGTGAAGCACTTTATACATTTATCACTTGCATGGATACATTCCAAATTGCTAGCTATGAAATAGAATACATGTCAAATTCAACATAAAGGGAGTTTCGAAGATTCGAATTCATAGGAAGTGCATTCATCTATTTGAACCCTAGATAATGGCATTTGTAAATCAGATGTAAAAGGGGGCATCAATCTTTGTTGTGAGTTTGAACATGCTATATATATTCATACGCATATCTAACTTTTTTTTGCAACCAAGGAGATTATATCTGGAACCATGCATGAACTGAGGTAAGTTGCATATTTTTTTTAATATAAACTCGTGTACAATGTATATTCAAATGTACCCCCTCCATTCCAAAATAATCGTAGCTTTAGGATTTTCAAGAGTAAAGATTTGTGAAGTTTGACAAATCCTGAAAGTTCAATTCAAGAGAACCGAAAACGTTAAGGCCTTCTTTGGTTCATAGGATAGGAATTTTATAGGAATAGGAAAATCATAGGAAGTGAGATGACATGAATGTCAATTCCTATAGAGAAAGAGATGTCATTTGGTGCATAGGATAGGATTTTTTCCATTGAGTCTAGGCTAATGTTTTTTCCCTCCAAAACGTGAAGGATTGATTCCTATCCTACATAGGAATAGGAATCCATTCCTACAAACCAAAGGTCTTCAAAGGAATTTTTCCTTTGCAAATCCTATCCTATAGAATTCCTACAAAATCCTACAAACCAAAGGAGGCCTAATGCTTCTGCTCCCAAATATTGAACGAAGCACCAAATAGGCCTCTGGTCACCCGAAACCGCGCGAGACTAATGTTTTGGTGGTAGGAAATTACTGTCCTGACTCTGGCCCGTGTAGCCTATCGGCCCGATGTCCAAAGGTCTAAACCGGGGTAGGTTTGTAACTTCACTAAGACGCCAGAGAAGCATTCATACACCGTGGGCGCCTACCCATGCGCTCGGCCGAAATCTATCCCGCCCACATTTGGGACACCTGACATGACTGTCCTAACCCCAACCCGCAATATGTCCGAAATTTTAGATGGGGGGAAAGTTTGTAACTTTCCCCAAATTTCAAACAAGCGCGTCTCAAACCAAAACATTGTTCCCCCTTAGTTCCCCACCTCCCTCCGTTTCCCCATTCATACTCCATGGGCGCGAAAACGCCCTCTCCACCAGCCGCGAAACCCCAGCCTCCTCCGTCCTCCACCCCATAGCGGCCAATCCACCGCCGCCCTCCTCCATCACGCCGGAGCCGGTACCCCGACGTCGTCGTCCAACGCAACCGCAACCGCAACGCCCTCAAGGACTTAGCAGCTGAAGCCGAGGCAAAGCTGCCTCCACGACACCGACGCTGACGTGCGCCGTACCAGAACCACTCCGGCCACGCCGTCCTGCGCCTCACTGCTGCGCCTCCAGTGTTGCAACCGTCCACCGCATCGGAGTTGTTCTCGCTACGCCATCGTTCGCCGCCTCAGATCTGCTTCCCCACTGCCGACAGACGGCCACCGCACCACACTCAACAACTTGGCCATGGGTTCATCCAAGGCTGCACCGTCCTCCACAACTTCTGGTTTTCGGCGAACAACAAGAAGATCGTCGGAAAAACAGAAGGAGGACACAACACTGCCAGCAGAAAGAGGTACTCCTCTTCCCTTATTCGTGCAAATCTTACGTCTCCGCTCACACCGTATTCATCCCACGAAACAAACTAGTTGAGCGCTTCTTACTGCATCTTCTTTGTGATACTAAATGCACAAGGTTTCCTCCCTTTTACTATTTCACCTTTGTTATAGGTCAGTAGCCCGCCTGGATTTCAATTGAGGGTCAGTCGAGCCGCAATTAAAAGAAGCAACACCCGCTTAGGCGCGCGGAGCACCTAGTCCGCATGTTCCTCGGGGAAGCGGCGCATCGGTGTCTATCATATGGGTGTGGGGCACAGGAGATGCTTGCGCCCGATCTGGAGGTCGGTGGGGCTTGAATGGATGGCCGGGGGCGGTGCCAAGCACAGAGGTGCGGTGAGGTCGAGGGGAGGGCGCAGGCAGGGGAGGAATACTGGGCCGGTGGTCGCTGGCGTTTCGAGGAAGATCGTCAACACTGACTCGCTGGAGGTCGACAAAGGCGATCGGCCCGTTCTTTGTACATCGGACAGTGCAGAAAAAATGGACTGACCTATTTGCTTTCAGTCGACTGTTATTTTCATAGAATCTTGTCGTAATTTAGTGTGCCATGCATGTTGTAGAGTTATCATATGTCTCCCGTCATTTATTTCTCACCGACCTGCTATCTCCTACCTTTACACTGTACTAATTGTGCACACACTTCACCCATACTCACACTATTGTTTTTTATGCATGGGTATTTCAGACTCTGACCCAGTGTTAACGAATGCAGAAAAGAAAAGACAGAAGTCGCTCCAGTGTAATTCGAAGATAAGCACTAAGCGTTCCAGCGCTCTAACGGGTGCAGTGTCAGCAGTTGGAGACAGTAAACTTAGCTCTGCAGTTGATGATCTCAATTGCCACACACAACCATCCCAGGTGCTTGCTTTAACTTCGCGCTGTCAAATGTGGTTGCATGTTGCATATGGTGTCTAGCTTGTATTGCTTCCAATTTGGTTAAATTGCATCTGCTTACTTTACACATTATACCTTTGATAATGACATGCCTTCCTGTTTTTGATACATACTACATATGTCTATTAACCATGTTCGTACATCAAACTAATGCTCTTTTGTATCCCTCGTCAATCACTTATGATGAGACAGTCACCACGGTGGGTTTCTATGAGACGCCATACTCGTTTAAAGAGTGCAGTGTCATCCTCCCCACATAATTCTCAAGAAACAGCAAGGCTAAATGAAGATAGTCAACGTAGCTCTCTAGTTGATCACCGCAATTCCCCCACACCACCATCGCAGGTGCTTGCTCTTACTTGGCAGTGTGATATGTAGTGTTCGTCTTACATGAAAGAAGTGTTCGTCAGTATCATGCATCAATGAGTTCTGAAGAGCAAATTTTATTCCTTTTTCTTGTGGGTTTGACTTGACAAGGCAATCAAGAAAGAGGAAGGAAAAGAGTAAGGAAGGCGATGATGGTGGTCCTCTGTAGCAACGTAAACGGAGCATCTGTACCGATTCTCCTTGTACTGATAGTGCATTACAAGGTCCAAGTCTCCGCTCCCCTACTCCACCATCCAAGGTGCTTGCTCTAACTTGGCAGTGTGATATCTGGTTGCATGTTGCATATGGTGTCTATCTCGTATTGCTCCTAATTTGTGTAAACTGCATCTGCTTAGCTTACACATGATACATGTGAATATGACACGCTTTCCTGTTTTTGGTACATACTATATCTTATGATAAGGCACCTTTAAGTCGCCACTGTGATATTGGTTGTGTCTTGCATATGATTTCTAGCATGTACTACCTCTAATTTTTCCGAAACGCCATACAGTTTGAACTTGGCAGAGTGTTATTGGTTGCATCTTTCATATGGTGTCTAGCTTGCAGTGCTTCTAATTTGTTGAAATGCCTTCTGCTTAGTTACCACATCATAGGTGTGAATATGTCACACCATCCTATTTTTCATACATATTCCATCCTCGCATCATGTGTTTTCCTTTCATCCGAGTAGTGTTCGTCAGTATCATGCATGAATGAGTTCTGAAGAGCGAATTTTATTCCTTTTTGTTATCGGTTTGACTTCACAATGCAAAATCATTACAGCTGAAGGAAATTAGTCCGGTAGTGGATGATGGTGGTCCTTCGGAGCAACTCAAACAGGGGGTCTCTACAGATTCTACTCCGCCATCCTCCCAACAAGATTCACAAGACAACACAAGGTTGGACAGTCAACGTAGCTGTGTAGATGATGAGCACATCTCCCCTACTCCACCATCACAGGTGCTTGCTCTAACTTGACACTATTATATGTGGTTGCATGTTGCGTATGATGTCTAGCTTGTATTGCTTCTAACTTGAATTGCATCTGCTTACTTTGCACATAATGCCTGTGAATATAACACATGTTCCTGTTTCTAGAACAAACGTGTACATGATGAGCACATCTCCCCTACTCCACCATCACAGGTGCTTGCTCTTACTTGGAACTGTTATACGTGGTTGCGTTTTCCGTATGATGTCTAGTTTGTATTGCTTCTGATTATGTTGAATTGCATCTACGTAGCTTACAACTTATACCTGCAACGATCACTTACCCATAAGACACATTTAACTTGGGACTGTGATGTAGGTTGCATCTTGCATTGTCTTCTAGCTTGTACTGCTTCTAATTTCTTGAAATGGCACTTATGACAAGACACTTTTTACCTGATAGAGTGATATTGGTTGCATGTTCATATGGTGCATAGCTTTCATTTCTTCTAATTTTGTTGAAATGCCTTCCACTTACTGTTTTTTCATACATATTCCATCCTCCTATCATACGTGTGAATATGAAACGCTGTCTTTTTTGTCTATATTCTATCCTCCTATCCTGCCCTTGCCTTACATCAAAATAGTGTTCATCTGTATCATGCATCAACCAGTTATGCAGAGCTAATTTTATTCATCTTCTTGTGGTTTTGACTTCATAAGGCAATATCAGAAAATAGGAAGGAAAAGAGTAAGTTAGGGGATGTTGGTGGTCCTCCGCACCGACTTAAACATAGACTCTCTAGATTTGCCACTGCTACTTCTAATGAAGTTGAAGTCCCAAGTCTACATGATGAGTTCATCTCCCGTACTCCACCATCGCAGGTGCTTGCTCTAAGTTGACAGTGTGATAATTGGTTTCATGTTGCATATGTTGTCTAGCCTGTATTTCTTCTATTTTGATTAAATTGCACCTGCTGAGTTTATACGTTATACATGTGCATATGACATGGCTTTCTGTGTCTAGAATACACTTCATCTATCTATCATACCATGTTCTTACATCAAAGTACTGCTGTTGTGTATCCCGCATCAGTCACTCCTGATTGGACGCTTTTAACATGGCAGTTTGATAGTGGTTGCATCTTGCATTGATTTCTACGTTGTACTGCTTCTAATTTTTCGAATTGCCACTTATGACAAGACACTTTTAACTTGCCAGAGTAATATTGGTTGCATCTTTCATATGGTGTCTAGCTTGCATTACTTCTATTTTCTTGAAAATCCTTCTGCTTAGTTTGCACATCGTAGTTGTGAATATGTCATGTCGTCCTGTTTTTCTTACATATTCCATCCTCATACGGTTGTCTTACATCAAAGTATTGCTTGTCTGTATCATGCATCAATGAGTTCTGAAGAGTGATTTTATTCTTTTGTGTTGTGGGTACAGCTTGACATGGCAAAGTCAAAAAAGAGCAAGGAAAATAATATAGTAGGGAGTGCCGTTACTCGTCGGGTGAAACGGAAAAGGTTCTGCCGTCGAGATTCTGCTGGTACTTATAGTGCAGTAGAAGGTCCAAGTCCACCGGCTAAATCTACAAATACAGTATCACCTACTCCACCAGCTTCAGCATCCGCTTCAACTGTACCAGCATCTCAACCAGTTACTCGTTCGTTTGCTTCGGAATTGGCCAGTTCCCAACCTGCCTTCACACCTAACACTACTTCCGAAGCACTGCTGACACAACAGGACTTGGCAAGATCAGATGAACCTCATGAGCATCAACACCAAGATGGTACCTGACCGAGTCAAGTTGCAGTTGCATGCTCCTTTATATGTACTCTCATAGTTTGATGTACACTAACACTTTCCATATTCGTTGTTGAACTAGCACCACGGCACAAGCGGAAACAGACATCAGGGATAATGCTTGACAGATTAACAAAATCTAAAGGAGGAAGAATGGAGATCCATTTTGAGGCAGGTTTAAAAAGGCCACGTGATGCTACACAGTCAGCCAAGTTGTATCAGAGGCAGCCGTTGCCGTTAGGTGTCATGCACGTATCCTCCCAACGTGGATCCAGTACAGGAATGAGAAAGACAATACCCAATTTAACACCTTCCTTGACCATTTGTCCGTAAGTAATGTTATTCATCGCAATTAGTAATATTGTCTTGCTCTGTCCCATACTTTCTAGCTTCCTCATAATAAGACTCACATTCTTTTTTCAACAGATGAGGTTCAAGTTGGATCCGAAAGATGATGCAACTAGACAAGCATGCACTCATGTTTTTCAGTCTGCTCTGCGACAGTATCGGTACCACCTTAGAAAATCTCACTTTGAAGGCAAGGCTAACAATGAAATCGCCCAAACATCTCCAGTGGAATATATTACAGATGAAGACTGGACAGCCCTCGTTAAATACTGGTCTGATCCAAAGTATCAGGTAGGCTATATGTATTTGATCAGACAACATATTGAACTTGTATTTATCTATGTGCCTTACAAGTGTATCTTCTTCTAGGCTAACTGTTTGAAGAACAAAACCAACCGTTCTAAAGTGAAATTCCAACTGACCACAGGATCTTGTAGCTATATTGCACACTGCGAGGCTATTGTAAATAGCTGCTACTTCCTTCTTTTTTTGTGCCATATTATCGTATCTATATTGACTTGTTCCAAATAAAGAGGAAATCCCGTGCAGACCAAAAAGAACCTGAACCGAATGCAGTGCAAATCTTCAAGGATTGCCACACCAGCAAGATGAAGGGCATGAGCACACCAGTTCAAGCCGATGTTGTAAGTCCTTACTCCTCCTGCCTTGAACTGATTGGTACTGTGATGCGTTCATTTAACTACTTGGTTTGCAGCCAATGTCAGTTACTCTGTTCACTTTTATTCACAGTTGTCTTAACGTATCATTTCACCTTACATGGTTTAAAAGAGATGAAGGATATTCTTTTGGTCTTGATCTGTAATCTAGTTGTTATGTTCACGTGCGCACACAATGATAAAATAGCCTGTTTGTTTTATATCTGTTTGCCCATGATATGAATGATGTCATACTATGTTCATCCTACTTTAAACCATGTCTCTTTATCCTTAGATGTCAACAAATGTGAGGAAATAGACAATACAGTAGGCATGCTACATGGACATATGTTCCAAAAGTTATTTTATTATGTAGTTGGCACTACAATACATGCTAATGTATTACAGTAGTTCACCAAAATAAGTTATGTATAAATGTTTAACCTACTCTGTTTGTTTTTGTCTCATTAGTAACTTATCTGGTACACTAATCTACAAGTTCAAACTTTCAGGAAGCTATGGAACAAATGATTGAACAGCCACAACCACCTGAAGGTAACGAGGCTACTACAGGCACAATGTCACCTCTGGTTGCAGTGCGTCAGTATCTCTCCACTAACAGTGCAAAAAGCACCTTCATGCGTAATTCTGGGTTGGTTGTCAAGGTAACCTCGTCCAAATCGCCTACCGAACAAAATCTTCCTGCTAGACAGAGTGATATATCTGTGCTCCAGACACAAGTCCAATCCCTAATGGACGTTGTTTCAGAAACAAGAATAGTGGTTGAGAAATGTCGTCAAGATATGAATGGTTTTGAAACCAGACTATCAGACATTCGCTTCGTTGTTCAAGAGCAATGGCAGAAAAAAGGTGGAGATCATGCTGCTCCATCAGATTCTACAGCCTGAAACATTAGCACTCAGGTCAAATGATATGTGCTTCTATACATCTGATGGTGCTTTTATCTGGAAGGACTGTAAACTTTATGCCAACAGGCCTTTTGTTGTATGGTTGGAATTTATTTTGTTGTGATACAACATTTATGATGCTACCTCAGGCTGCAGTAATTATGACGCTATTTTTGTACAGTGTAGGTTTATCTTAGTAATGTATTCGGCCGAAACCATCATAGGAGCCCAACATGCCAACATTCGTCGGGCCCATTCCAATTGGGCTAAAATTGATTACAGGACGAAATTGGCATGTAGCCCACTAAAAATATCTGGGCCTAAATCAGTATAAGCTTTCATATTTTTCTGGTAGGCCTGTGCCCATAGTGGGGCTTTAACAGGCCTAAACATAATTTGGGCCCTCAGTAAAAATAGGCCGTTTACAGGTGTAAATATCTCGAGCCCATAAAATACATGGGCCTTTAATAGACCGAAAGTGAGATTGGGCCCTGATTGTGCCAAATAACCCACTGGACTTTAACAGGCCGAAATTCGGACGGGCCGTAAATGCGCCGACCTAATACACGGGCCTTTAACAGGCCGGAACTTCGGTCGGGCTAGATTATCGTCATTTTTATATGGGCCGTTAATGGGCCCGATATGACGTTGGGCCACATATGGCCCATGGTTTACGTCCGGCGTTAACAGGCCGAAAATGACAACAGGCCGAAAGTGGCCCAAAGCTATAGTGGGCCTCTAACAGGTCGAATGTGAGACATGGCCGAATATGACCCAAATCCTTCACGGTCGTTTATGGGCCGAAAGTTTTGATGGCCTGTAAATGGGCCCAAATGAAGCCGGACCTTTAACAGGCCGGAAATACACCGGGCCGTAATTCGGCCCAATTACTTAGCGGACTGTTAACGGGCCAGAAGTGACCATGGGCCGCGTTGATGACAAGTTTAGGACATGCCGTTGACGGGCCGATTTGACAGAGAATGTTGGGCCTTTAGCTGGGCCAGCCCATTATGGTCGGCAAAATCTTGTGGGCCTTTAGCTGGGCCGGCCCATTGTGGTCCGCAAAATCTTGTGGGCCTTTAGTTGGGCCAGCCCATTATGGTCTGCAAAATCGTGTGGGCCTTTAGCTGGGCCGGCCCATTATGGTCTGCTAAATTTTGTGGGCCTTTAGCTGGGCCGGGCCATTATGGTCCGCTAAATCTTATGGGCCTTCAGTTGGGCCGGCCCATTTAATCTTTGTGGGCCACTTTTGGGCCGGTCCATGTGTCAACATATCATAGGACCATCTCGACCGTTGGATGAGTGACACCGTGCCAACGCGGAGTTGACGCGCGGATCCGTCAGCCAATGAGAATTTTACACATGGAAAATCGGCATTGGTCATGGCTGTTAACAGGTTATCGGATCCAAAATCTAACCCGATAGCTTAACTTCGTTCAGTTACGGTGGATGCCACGTGTCGGCCACCCTTGACGAAAGCACTTCTGTGACGCGCGATTTAACGTCATGGAAGTGGACACTTCCGTGATGATAATTTTGGCAATGTCATGGAACACTTCTACGACAGCACAGGTATGACTATCTTGATTCTGTCATAAATTTGTCATGGATGTACATGCATGACAAAATCCTACTATGACAAACACGTATCATCACAGAAGTGTATTTTTTTGTAGTGTTGATGTGAGACTATCTTCCCCCTTCTTTGTCTCTTCCACAACCACCATTCTATTCCACATAAAGAGCTATGTCCATGGCTCACGCTCAAGTATTGCGTGAAGATTGAAAAAGTTTGAGAACACCAAAAGTGTGAAACAATTGCTTGGCTTGTCATCGGGGTTGTGCATGATTTAAATACTTTCTGTGGTGAACATAGAGCATAGCCAGACTATATGATTTTGTAGGGATAACTTT
This sequence comes from Triticum urartu, assembly GCF_003073215.2. Lineage (NCBI taxonomy): Eukaryota > Viridiplantae > Streptophyta > Magnoliopsida > Poales > Poaceae > Triticum > Triticum urartu. The sequence continues at coordinate 566,886,298 of NC_053023.1, forward strand.
CTTTGGCCATGTTATTTTAAAGAGACATAATTGCTTAGTTAGTATGCTTGAAGTATTATTATTTCTATGTCAATATTGAACTTTTGTCTTGAATCTTTTGGATCTGAATATTCATACCACAATTAAGAAGAATTACATTGAAATTATGCCAAGTAGCATTCCACATCAAAAATTCTATTTTTATCATTTACCTAATTGAGGACGAGCAGGAATTAAGCTTGGGGATGCTTGATACGTCTCCAATGTATCTATAATTTTTTATTGTTCCATGCTATATTATATTCTGTTTTGGACATTATTGGGCTTTATTATACACTTTTATATTATTTTTGGGACTAACCTATTAAACGGAGGCCCAGCCCAGAATTGCTGTTTTTTTGCCTATTTTAGGGTTTCGTAGAAAAAGAATGACAAACGGAATGAAACCTTCGGGAACGTGTTTTTTGCCTATATTAGGACTTGGACCCTACGTCAAGCAATCAACAAGAAGTCACGAGGTAGGGGGGCGCGCCTACCCCCCCAGGCGCGCCCTCCACCCTCGTGCGCCCCATGTTGCTCCACCGACGTACTCCTTCCTCCTATATATACCTACGTACCCCCAAACTACCAGATATGGAGCCAAAACCCTAATTCCACCGCCGTAACTTTCTGTATCCATGAGATCCCATCTTGGGGCCTTTTCCGGAGCTCCGCCATAGGGGGCATCGATCACGGAGGGCTTCTACATCAACACCATAGCCTCTCCGATGAAGTGTGAGTAGTTTACTTCAGACCTACGGGTCCATAGTTATTAGCTAGATGGCTTCTTTTCTCTTGTTGGATCTCAATACAAAGTTCTCCCCCTCTCTTGTGGAGATCTATTCAATGTAATCTTCTTTTGCGGTGTGTTTATTGAGACCGATGAATTGTGGGTTTATGATCAAGTTTATCTATGAACAATATTTGAATATTCTCTGAATTCTTTTATGTATGATTGGTTATCTTTGCAAGTCTCTTCGAATTATCAGTTTGGTTTGGCCTACTAGATTGATCTTTCTTGCATTGGGAGAAGTGCTTAGCTTTAGGTTCAATCTTGCGGTGTCCTTTCCCAGTGATAGTAGGGGCAGCAAGGCACGTATTGTATTATTGCCATCGAGGATAACAAGATGGGGTTTATATCATATTGCATGAGTTTATCCCTCTACATCATGTCATCTTGCTTAAAGCGTTACTCTGTTCTCTTGAACTTAATACTCTAGATGCATGCTGGATAGCGGTCGATGTGTGGAGTAATAGTAGTAGATGCAGGCGGGAGTCGGGGTACTTGTCTTGGACGTGATGCCTATATACATGATCATACCTAGATATTCTCATAACTATGCTCAATTCTGTCAATTGCTCAATAGTAATTTGTTTACCCACCGTAAATACTTATGCTCTTGAGAGAAGCCACTAGTGAAACCTATGGCCTCGGGTCTATCTTCCATCATATTGATCTTTCAATACTTAGTTATTTCCTTTTCTATTTATTTTACTTTGCATCTTCTATTTCTCTTTATCATAAAAATACCAAAAAAATATCTTATCTTATCATATCTATCAGATCTCACTCTCGTAAGTGACCGTGTAGGGATCGACAACCCCTTATCGCGTTGGTTGCAAGGATTTATTTGTTTGTGTAGGTGCGAGGGACTTGTGCGCGGCCTCCTACTAGATTGATACCTTGGTTCTCAAAAACTGAGGAAATACTTACGCTACTTTGTTGCATCACCCTTTCCTCTTCAAGGGAAAACCAATGCAAGTGCTCAAGATGTAGCAATGGCGCTTCGGTTTGCGTTGTCGTGGCATCCGAACTTGGCGCTGGATGCGTTGATGGGCCAGCGAGCCGGCTCGGAGAGCCAGCTGCAGGTGGAGGCTGGCCGGATCACCGCCCGGGCCAGCTATATCGCCGGATTCGCCTTCCACGATGAGTTCTAGCTGGAGCGGGCGGAGGGTGGCGGCGTTGTGCCTGGTGAAGACTACGGCCTTCTTCTGGACGACCCGGACGGTAGCTCCGAGGAGACGGGCGTCTACGCGGACGTCGAGGAGGAGGATACCGGCACCTCTGCGGACCCGACTGCTGCACGCTCTGGCGGAGGCGATGCCTGATTTCTTACTTGTAGAAAATTTCTGTTAGGTAGCAGGTCCACCCACCCACTGGGGGTTGATTGGGTGTAATGAATTCTGGCCTTGGGCCTGTTTAAATTTATGCTGTATGAACTGTATGAATGTTTGTGCCTTTGCTTCTTGTTGTTTGGAGCTGTTTTCTTGCGACTTCCTCCCTTTGGGTTTCACCCCCGCGAGTCTGACGCCCAGGGCTATGGTCCGTTTCAAGGGGTTCGGCCTTTGAGAGGGACGCGCAATACTTGCTTTTGAAACATTGGGCGTGAGCGAACACCCAATGGGCCGGTTGGCGGCAATCCGGTGGGACGGGTTGGCGAGCAGCCGGTCGTGTGGTAGCTTAAAGTGGTGCAGCCGGGTCGAGCGATCCGACGACATGCAGAAACTTCGTGGATGCCTTTGCCTTTGCCTTCGCTTTTCGTTTTTAGGGTCATTTTCTTGTAACTCTCCCTCTTTGGGCCTCCCCCCCGCGAGTTTGACGGCCAAGGCTTTGGTCCGTGACAAGGGGTTCGGTTTTTGATAGGAGTGTTCAATACTTAGTCTTTCAAAACGTTGAGCGCGTGCAAAGCACCCACTAAGCCGGCTGGCGGCCATCCGTCGGGCCGGGTTGGCAGGCAGCTGGTCGTGCGGTAACTTAAGGCGGCTGGACCGGGTTGGGCGACCCGGCGGTTCTTGACTTAGTGTTCGTGGCGCGTTGTTGCTTTTGTTCTGATGCGCTTGCCAGCTCGCAGTCGAAGCCGGATCTGCAGCTTAGGGTCAAACGAGAAGCTATGGCGATCCAACACGTTTGAGAACCGCTAAGAATAAAATGGCGAGTGGCCAAGCCGGCTGAGGGAGTCCTGGATTAGGGGGTGTTCGGGTAGCCGGACTATACCTTCAGCCGGACTCCTGGACTATGAAGATACAAGATTGAAGACTTCGTCCCGTGTCCGGATGCGACTTTCCTTGGCGTGGAAGGCAAGCTTGGCGATGCGGATATTCAAGATCTCCTACCATTGTAACCGACTATATGTAACCCTAACCCTATCCGGTGTCTATATAAACCGGAGGGTTGTAGTCCGTAGGCAATCAACTCCATATACAACAATCATACCATAGGTTAGCTTCTAGGGTTTAGCCTCCTTGATCTCATGGTAGATCTACTCTTGTACTACCCATATCATCAATATTAATCAAGCAGGACATAGGGTTTTACCTCCATCAAGAGGGCCCGAACCTGGGTAAAACATCGTGTTCCCTGCCTCCTGTTACCAGCCGGCCTAGACGCACAGTTCGGGACCCCCTACCCGAGATCCGCCGGTTTTGACACCGACATTGGTGCTTTCATTGAGAGTTCCTCTGTGCCGTCACAATCAGGAAGGATGCCTCCTCCCGTCTTTAAAGACGGCGCCGTTGCTAAGGGAGCCTTGGCTGTCGGCCAAACCCTCCGGCTAGGTGGTTTCCTCATGACCGCCTGTTCGGCTGTTGCGCCGACGGTGACCTCTCGGGTCATCAAAAGCAACCTACACGTCAGCTCGGAGCTCGTCGAGCATCTAGATCCAATGGAGCTCTCTTCCGTAAACGAGCTCTTGGATCACATCGCCGCCCTGGGGGTCGCTACGGATTACGACCAGGTTGGGCTTAAACCCGATCTAAGAGAAATTAACTCTCCCCAAGTCACCCACCATGTTGCCGTGGTAGAGGCGCAGTGCGGCGACCCTTCATCTATTTTAAGGACTAGCTACGTCCAAATTCCCGATTCCTCCAAGCCGGATACCCGCGGAGAGGAGGATGTAACTCAAGACCTGAGATTAGGATCAGGCAACAGGCTAGATTCGTTGGACAACATCCAAGAATCTGATCTTTAGAGTTCGGAAACTCTTCGGCCTCCGAATCTTGGATTGGGTGAGGTTTCAGATTCAACGACACCCGCCCACCCGAACATAAGCGATCTCTCCCAAATCAGGCAGAGGCCCGAGGAAACAGTACATCATTACTGGGCCATATTCCTCCTGGTTATGACCAGGATAAAGGATTGCCGCGAGGGAGACGCAATCTCAATTTTCTGCAGTAATTGCACGGACGAGGGAATCCTTAGCGCCGTAAGTCGTCGTGATATTACACGCTTCTCTGACTTGGCGTCCATAGTACAAAAATACTGTGCGATGGAAAGCGCCTGGAAAACCGAAATAAAATTTTGGGATAATCCGGCCTTGAATAGTAATCTCGTCCGTACTAAGAGGGTGCATCATCATAGGACACCCGGGATGAACACCAAAAAGCCAAAACCCTCTACAGGGCATGGAACCGTACTGGAAAGGTGGCTTGATGGACCCTGTAGAATTCACAGTACAGAGGACGCCACACCAACTCATGACCTTAGAGCATGTTGGATACTCCGGCAGGTGGCCAAAATTGGCGAGGACCTCTTAATTCTGGAGGCCGCAGAAAGCCAGCCCGAGGACACCAGTACCGTTCTCACAGTCTTTGAGACTTTCACATCAAACAATATGCGAAAAAGAACACTCCGCAGCCTCGCCGAAGTCTATCAAGTTGCAACAATAAATCCATGGAGCGACACTGCTATTACCTTCAACGCAAGTGATGAACCTAGATTCCGAGCAGCCCGAGCACCAGCCGCATTGGTCCTCTGTCCCATAATGGACGGCTTTCGCCTCACCAAGGTGCTCATGGATGGAGGCAGCGGACTGAACCTCATTTATGAGGAAACCCTTCAAAAAATGGAAATAGATTGGAACCGCATCGAGCGAAGCAGCACAACCTTTAGAGGAATAATCCCCAGTCGGGAAGCGCGCTGCACAGGAAAAATCACACTAGATGTGGTGTTCGGCACGTCGGATAATTACAGGTCCGAAGAAGTCACGTTTCAGGTGGCCCTGTTTAAGAGCGGATATCACGCTTTACTAGGGCGGGAAGCATTCACAATCTTCCAAGCAATACCCCATTACAGGTACATGAAGCTTAAGATGCCCGGGCCGAATGGAATTATCACTCTAGCTAGTGATCCGGACATAGCACTCCGCGCCGAAAACAAGACGGCCACATTAGCCCTTGAGGCGCTATCCGAAGCCTTAGTGGCCGAGGAACTGACTGCGCTGCGCTCCACGGTTAACAGGGATGATGTGATACTCGATAAGAGATCCAAATCCACATCCTTCAAGCCAACCGACGAAATAGTCAAATTCCAGCTCCATCCAACGGACCCCAATAAAACAGCTTCAATCGAGGCACGATTGAACCCTGATGTAGACGCCGCACTACGAGAGTTCCTACGAGAGAACTGGGACATCTTCGCCTGGCACCCTTCAGACATGCCAGGGATCCCACGCAGGCTGGCCGAACACAGCTTAAATATCCTAAAAGGATTTAAACCTGTCAAACAAGCCCTTCGGCGTTTTTCCGAACCCAAGAGACAGGCTATGGGAGAGGAGCTAGCCAAGCTATTGGAGGCCGGATTCATCAGAGACATAAAACATCCGGACTGGCTAGCAAACCTGGTGATGGTACTAAAGAAGGACAAATCCTGGCGCCTGTGTGTCGACTTTAAAGACCTTAACAAGGCTTGCCCAAAGGATCCCTTCCCCCTCCCCCGCATCGATCAAATTATCGATGCCACCGCAGGACACGATTTGTTGTGTTTCCTCGACGCATACTCCGGTTACCATCAAATCAAGATGGCAGAATCAGACCAAGCTGCAACAGCATTCATCACACCATACGGCCCATTCTGCTTCAACACAATGCCCTTCGGGCTTAAAAACGCCGGTGCAACATATCAGCGCATGATCCAGACATGTCTGGCAAACCAGATCGGCAAAACAGTGGAGGCGTATGTGGATGATGTGGTCGTCAAATCAAGACATGTCGAATCCCTATTAAACGACTTGAGGCTTACATTCGACAACCTCCGACAATATGACATCAAGCTCAACCCAGAAAAATGCGTCTTCGGCGTTCCAGCCGGAAAGCTCTTGGGCTTCATTGTATCCGGTAGGGGAATTGAAGCAATCCCAGCCAATATCTGAGCTTTGTCACAATTGGATGTCCCAAAGGACCTTGAACAAATACAAAAATTAACCGGGTGCGTGGCGGCTTTAAGCCGCTTCATCTCCCGCTTGGGAGAAAAGGCACTACCCCTTTATCGCCTCCTTCGGCGCACCGAACACTTCGAGTGGACGGATGCCGCCACGGCTGGACTTGATGAAATAAAAGCCATATTGGCAACAAACCCAGTCCTGGCCGCGCCAATCACCGGCAAACCAATGTTATTGTACATTGCAGCAACACACCAAGTTGTCAGTGCAGTGCTCGTTGTCGAGCGGGAAACGGACGGACACAAATTCCCCCTTCAAAGGCCGGTCTACTACATGTCCACTGTCCTCACTCCATGCAAATCACGGTACCCGCATTATCAAAAGATTGCATACGCGGTATTCATGGCATCCCGGAAGCTACAACACTACTTTCAAGAGTGTTCCATAACAGTAGCCTCGGAAGTACCACTAAGCGATATTATCAACAACCGCGACGCAACGGGCCGGATTGCAAAATGGGCCATCGAGCTTCTCCCGTTCGATATAACCTATAAGCCACGGCGAGCTATTAAATCGCAAGTTTTGGCCGACTTCGTCGCAGAATGGACGGAGGCCGTGCTCCCTAAAGAGTACGGCACATATTCAAACTGGATTATGCATTTCGACGGCTCCAAAATGTTGGCCGGACTGGGGGCTGGCGTCGTCCTGACGTCCCCCACAGGAGACATAGTCCAATATGTGCTCCAGATCATGTACACGGATTCCAACAATGCAGCCGAATATGAGGCCCTCCTACATGGTCTCCGGATAGCAGTATCCATGGGTATCCAGCGCCTAGAGGTACGCGGGGATTCAAACCTCGCGATATCCCAAATAAATGGAGACTTCGACGCCAAGGACCCAAAAATGGCAGCTTACCGCAACACCGTCCTAAAAATGTCAGCTCGGTTCGAAGGGCTGGAGTTTCACCATATAGCCCGAGAAAACAATCAAGCAGCGGACGTCCTGGCACGCATCGGAGCAAAACGCGATGCAGTCCCCCCCAACATCTTTTTGGAAAGATTGTTCAAGCCATCCGTAGCATGGGAGGGGGAACCCGCAAATAACAGCCCGGACCTAGCCGCACCACTCGACGCCGAACAATCTGACACAATTGGAGGCTCTGCCAATGAAATTACACCTTCAGCCCATGTAATAATGGCGGTTATTGCCCCGTGGACAAAACCATTCCTAGCCTACCTTACCAGGCAGGAACTCCCGGAGGACCAAAACGAGGCCCGCTGCATAGTGCGGCGATCTAAAGCCTATAGAGTCCATGAGGGAGAGCTTTATAAGAAAAGCACTACCGGAGTCCTTCAAAGGTGCATCTCCGAAGAGGATGGGTGGAACCTTCTGGCTGAAATTCATGTCGGACTCGGTGGTCACCACGCCACTGCTCGGTCCCTTGTTAGCAAGGCTTTCCGTACAGGCTTTTATTGGTCGACGGCCCGGGCAGACGCCCAGGACCTAGTCCAACGATGCGCTGGTTGCCAACTTTTTGCCAACCAAAGCCATATGCCACCCACCGCACTCCAAACTATACCCATCACCTGGCCTTTTGCGGTCTGGGGGCTTGACATGGTCGGACCCCTTAAAGGTGGGACCGATAGGAAAAAATACTTACTGGTCATGGTGGATAAGTTCACCAAATGGATAGAAGCCAAGCCTGTTAAAACGGCCGAATCCGGACCTGTGATAGACTTCATATCCGGGGTTGTACACCGTTATGGCGTCCCCCACAGCATCACAACAGATAACGGTACAAACTTTACCGCCGACGAGGTAAAACTCTGGTGCAAAAACATGGGCATCAAGCTCGATTATGCTTCCGTCTATCACCCACAAACCAACGGCCAGGTCGAACTCGCAAATGGTCTTATCATGAGCGGCATTAAACCCAGACTGGTGCGGTCCCTCAAGGAATCTAACACGCACTGGGTAGAGGAGCTCGACTCCGTGCTATGGGGGCTGTGGACCACGCCAAATCACACCACCGGATACACACCATTTTTATGGTGTACGGCGCAGAGGCAGTTCTGCCCTGCGACATAATTCATGACTCACCTAGAGTGCGCAGGTACGAAGAAAGAGAAGCCGAGCTCGATCGACAGGACAACTTGGACGCCTTGGAGGAGGAGCGTGACGTGGCAAAAGCCCATTCCGCATTTTATCAATAGCAGGCCCGAAGATATCAAAGCAGAGAAGTACGGGCCAAAAATTACAATGTTGGCGAACTAGTTCTATGCCTGCCGGATAAGAAAAAGGACAAACTCAATCCCAAGTGGGAAGGTCCATTCATAATCGACCAAGTCCTGACTGGTGGGGCGTACCGCCTGCGAGATACGTTGGATAACCGACTCGAGCCGAACCCGTGGAACGCCACCTGTCTCTGAAGATTCTATGCCTAGCGCCGGACTCTGTGTTTGTCTCCTTCCTCTGTCCATTTTTTGCATTTTTTGTCTTACATTTCTCTCCTTCCCCTCTTTTCTTTTATAGCCCTTAAGGGCTCTTCTACTGACGCGCCACTTGCGCTCATTAAACCTGGGGGCTTCTTTAACAGAAGCTTATTTATACGGGCTTCACGCCCAAAACATGTGTCAAACTTCCGCATGTACCTTTTCTTCACCATTATATGCATCGATATGACTTAAGTTTTGGCCAAGCTAGGTTGCCTAGCTCCTGTGCTTACCCCTACGTTCCCGATTGTTCGGCTAGGCGGTAAAGGGAGCACCTCTGCGATTGTTACTGCCGGGTCAGCCGGATGTGTACCTCAGACTGGGTGAAGCCGAAAGCTAGCGTTCTTAAGAGAATATTCGGTTGGTGAAATAAAAGATGATCTTTTTACTCATTTTATGCGCCCCCAGATGCTTTTTCTGCGTCTTTTCACGCAGTCCGAACATGCACTTTAGGGCATGCCTCCCAGCGAAAGGAACCCTTAACGGAACTATTCTCTCTGGAAGATGTTTCTTACTAACCATGTAATATAACATAACTAGTTGGGAACTTGTCTGATAAAGCACTAATGACCCATACGCCTGGTCTCCACGCATACCCCGGTTCTTATATAGCTGCTATGGTATTCGGACACACTCCGGACCGTCAGGTCCCGAGGTTGAAGCGAAAAGGTCGGCAACGACAAACGTTCTACAATCCGGCTAGAAGGCATTACACATGTCAATT